>NC_067222.1:47494037-47668485 GCF_019924925.1 Ctenopharyngodon idella | reverse complement strand
GATAACAAAATTAATTAAACCTTCTATGCATTGCAAAGCAAAATGCTCATATTACATCTTTGATATACAATGGTTATCAAAGTTAGTTGTTTTATGCAATGCAATAATGAATGAGTTAGTTCTTGTATACAGAAGTGCATAACTCATGTTATTCTTCCATTGCTCAACGATGGATCGTATGTGCAATGCAATGCAACAGTACATATTTTACCTTAACAGAATGAGTCAGTTCTTGTAGGCAATGCATTCTAATGCATCTCATATGCGTTGTAATGCAAAAGATCATATTATGTTTTCTCTTCAATACACAAATTTATAGATTAGTTAGTTGTATGCAAAGCAATACGAGAGGACACGTGTTACGGGTTGTCTTTTCAGTACACAGAGCATAGCTGTTATTCTTCGTTGCGCAACGTTGGATCGTATGTGCAATGTAATGCAACAGCACATATGTTATCTTAACGGAATTAGTTAGTTCTTGTATGCATTGCATTATAATGCATATTCTATGATAACACAACTAACTGGTTGTATGTTGACAAGATAATGTAAAAAATATGAGCTTCATTGCTTATGCGTTACAATGCATAGAAGAACTAACTCATTTGTTTGAGCAATGAAGAAACAACTTCTTCATGCAGTGCGTTGCTCACAGGATCTATCGTTGTGCACTGCAGAATAACAACAGTACACAGTTAACGGAATGCGTCAGTTCTTGTTTGCATTACATTCTAATGCATATTCTGTGCATTGTAATGCAAAGGATCATGTTATGTTATCTCTGCAATACACAAATGTGTAGATTAAGTTAGTTGTATGCAAAGCAACGCGACAGCATATATGTTGTTGTGTTGTATTTTCAGTGCACTGAGGATTAAGTTAGATCATTATGCAGTTCTGTGTGTGATCCCTTCAACAGCACATACGATAACTCCAATGCACAATGGAATGAGTCAGTTCTTGTTTGCATTGCATTCTAATGCATCTTCTACGCATTGCAATGCAAAGGATCATATGTTATCTCTTCAATACACAGTTTAAAGATTAGTTAGTTGTATGCAAAGCAATACGAGAAGACACGTGTTACGGGTTGTCTTCAGTACACAGAGCATAGCTGTTATTCTTCGTTGCACAACGTTGGATCGTATGTGCAATGCAGTGCAACAGCACATATGTTATCTTAACGGAATTAGTTCTTGCATGCATTGCATTATAATGCATGCAAGATAATGCATGCATTATCTTGTATGTTGACAAGATAATGTAAAAAATATAAGCTTCATTGCTTATGCGTTACAATGCATAGAAGAACTAACTCATTTGTTTGAGCAATGAAGAAACAACTTCTTCATGCAGTGCGTTGCTCACAGGATCTATCGTTGTGCACTGAAGAATAACAACAGTACACAGTTAACGGAATGCGTCAGTTCTTGTTTGCATTACATTCTAATGCATATTCTGTGCTTTGTAATGCAAAGGATCATGTTATGTTATCTCTGCAATACACAAATGTGTAGATTAAGTTAGTTGTATGCAAAGCAATGTGAGGACATATGTTTCCGGATGTCTTTGCAGTGCACAGAATATAGCTTATATGTTATTCTGCGTTGCACAACGTTAGGTCCTGTGTGCAATTGCAACAGCACATGTCATCTGAGTTAGTTCTTGTATGCATTGCATATGCATCTTCAATGCATTGTAATACAAAGCTCATGTTGTTATCTCTTCAATACACAAATGAATTAGTTGTTGTGTGCAAATCAACGCGATGCATTGTAATGCAAAGGCTAATATATCATGTTGTCTCTTCAATAAACAAATGTATAAGTTAGTTGTATGCAAAGCAACGCGAGAGCAAGTGTGTTACTGTGTTGTCTTTTCAGTGCACAGAGGAATAAGTTAGATCTTTATGCAATTCTGTGTGTGATCCCTTCAACAAGCACATACGATAACTCCAATGCACAATGGAATGAGTTGGTTCTTGTATGCACTGCAACGCAACAAGAGCATAGCTTATATGTTATTCTTCATTGCACAGCGTTGCATCGTATTTGCAATGCAATGCAACAAGCACATATGTCATCTTAACGGAATGAGTTAGTTCTTGTATGCATTGCATTATAAAGAATCTTCTATGCATTGTAATGCAAAGGCTCATGGTATGTTAACTCTTCAATAAACACATGTATAAGTGAGTTGTATGCAAAGCAATGCGTTAGCACATACGTTATGTATTGTCTTTTCAGAGCACAGAGGATGAAGTTAGATCTTCTATGCAAATTCTATGTGTTGTATCTTCAACAGCGCATATGTTAACTCACTCTTCAATGCACAACGGAATGAGTTAGTTCTTGTATGCACTGCAACGCAACAAGTGCATAGCTCATCTTATTCTTCAGTTGCTCAACGTTGGATCGTATGTGCAATGCAATGCAACAGGACATATTTTACCTTAACAGAATGAGTCAGTTCTTGTTTGCGTTGCATTCTAATGCATCTTCTACGCATTGCAATGCAAAGGATCATATGTTATCTCTTCAATACACAGTTGAAAGATTAGTTAGTTGTATGCAAAGCAATGCGAGAGGACATACGTTACGGTTGTCTTTTCAGTGCAGGGAGCATAGCTTATATGTTATTCTTCGTTGCACAACGTTGCATCGGATTTGCAATGCAATGCAACAGCAGATATGTCATCTTAATGGAATGAATTAGTTCTTGTATGCATTGCATTATAAAGAATCTTCTACGCAAAGGCTCATGATATGTTATCTCTTCAATAAACACATGTATAAGTGAGTTAACGCGTTAAGCAACGCGTTAACGTTATGTATTGTCTTTTCAGTGCACAGAGGATTAAGTTCGATCTTCTATGCAATCCTATGTGTTATCTCTTCAACAGCCCATATGTTAATGCACAATGCACAACGGAATGAGTTAGTTCTAGTACGCACTGCAACGCAACAAGTGAACTGTGCGCATCAGCACATGTTATCTCTTTATTGGATAACAAAATTAATTAAACCTTCTATGCATTGCAAAGCAAAATGCTCATATTACATCTTTGATATACAATGGTTATCAAAGTTAGTTGTTTTATGCAATGCAATAATGAATGAGTTAGTTCTTGTATACAGAAGTGCATAACTCATGTTATTCTTCCATTGCTCAACGATGGATCGTATGTGCAATGCAATGCAACAGTACATATTTTACCTTAACAGAATGAGTCAGTTCTTGTAGGCAATGCATTCTAATGCATCTCATATGCGTTGTAATGCAAAAGATCATATTATGTTTTCTCTTCAATACACAAATTTATAGATTAGTTAGTTGTATGCAAAGCAATACGAGAGGACACGTGTTACGGGTTGTCTTTTCAGTACACAGAGCATAGCTGTTATTCTTCGTTGCGCAACGTTGGATCGTATGTGCAATGTAATGCAACAGCACATATGTTATCTTAACGGAATTAGTTAGTTCTTGTATGCATTGCATTATAATGCATATTCTATGATAACACAACTAACTGGTTGTATGTTGACAAGATAATGTAAAAAATATGAGCTTCATTGCTTATGCGTTACAATGCATAGAAGAACTAACTCATTTGTTTGAGCAATGAAGAAACAACTTCTTCATGCAGTGCGTTGCTCACAGGATCTATCGTTGTGCACTGAAGAATAACAACAGTACACAGTTAACGGAATGCGTCAGTTCTTGTTTGCATTACATTCTAATGCATATTCTGTGCTTTGTAATGCAAAGGATCATGTTATGTTATCTCTGCAATACACAAATGTATAGATTAAGTTAGTTGTATGCAAATCAATGCGAGGACATACGTTTCCGGATGTCTTTGCATTGCACAGAACATAGCTTATATGCTATTCTACGTTGCACAACGTTAGGTCCTGTGTGCAATTGCAACAGCACATATGTCATCTGAGTTAGTTCTTGTATGCATTGCATATGCATCTTCAATGCATTGTAATACAAAGCTCATGTTGTTATCTCTTCAATACACAAATGAATTAGTTGTTGTGTGCAAATCAACGCGATGCATTGTAATGCAAAGGCTAATATATCATGTTGTCCTTTCAATAAACAAATGCATAAGTTAGTTGTATGCAAAGCAACGCGAGAGCATATGTGTTACTGTGTTGTCTTTTCAGTGTCAGAGGAATAAGTTAGATCTTTATGCAATTCTGTGTGTGTGATCCCTTCAACAAGCATATACGATAACTCCAATGCACAATGGAATGAGTTGGTTCTTGTATGCACTGCAACGCAACAAGAGCATAGCTTATATGTTATTCTTCATTGCACAGCGTTGCATCGTATTTGCAATGCAATGCAACAAGCACATATGTCATCTTAACGGAATGAGTTAGTTCTTGTATGCATTGCATTATAAAGAATCTTCTATGCATTGTAATGCAAAGGCTCATGGTATGTTAACTCTTCAATAAGCACATGTATAAGTGAGTTGTATGCAAAGCAATGCGTTAGCACATACGTTATGTATTGTCTTTTCAGTGCACAGAGGATTAAGTTCGACCTTCTATGCAATTCTATGTGTTATCTTTTCAACAGCACGTTAACTCTTCAATGCACAACGGAATGAGTTCGTTCTTGTATGCACTGCAACGCAACAAGTGCATAGCTTATTTGTTATTCTTCATTATTCTTATATGTTATTCATTGCACAACGATAGGTTCTGTGTGTAATGCACTGCAAACAGCACATATTTCATCTCTTGATTGCACAACTAAATTAGAACTTCTATGCATTGTAATGCAAAACTCTCTCATATGTTACAAGTTATATCTTCGAATATACAACAGAAGTTAATTGTACATTGCAAAGCAACGCATATATCATGCGTCATTCTGAAAATGCACAGCTGAATAATTTAGTTCTTGCATGCAATGGAAAAATCAATAAAAGTCAGGTTAACTATGCAGTGCAAAGCGAAAATATATGTTTTAGCTCTGCAATGTGCAACGTTAAGTACTTGCATGTAGTGCAATGAAAAAGTGTATTTGTCATTCTCAAATAAAAATGGAATGTTTTGTACGCAATGCAATGTGAAATCAAATATGTTACGTGTTATCTCTTCAGCAGCACGTTAACTCTTTAATGCACAGCGGAATCAAGTAGTTCAAGTGCATATATTATGTTATTCTTCAGTTCCACATATGCGCTTTTGCATGGCTTTGTCTACATGTTCTAAGTTACTCGGCTGTGCATTTAAGAATAACACATGAAATACGTGGTGTTTCAATGGATTCTATAACACTAAACAGGTTGTATGTTGAAAAGATAACGTAAAATATGAGCTTTATTGCTTTATGCATTACAACGCATAGAAGAACTAACTCATTTGGTTGAGCAATGAAGAAACAACTTATCCTATTGTAGTTCATTGCTCACAGGATCTATCGTTGTGCAGTGAAGAATAATAAATATGCACTTAGTTTATAATGTTAGCAGTCCAAATTTGACCGACTGAACATATTTCTGGCAAAATGATACATCAGACAGACAGTAGTCCGTATTTGACATCAGCCATTCAGAAGTGCATATTTGACCTAATGGACATAAATCTGGCCCAAGAGTTGTCGATTTTGACCTTTGTTTGTTATACGTTATACTCCTTCTGATGTTACTTCAGCCATACGAAAGTCCAAATTAGACCAAATGAACATATTTTTGATAAATTAGTCCTCGATCATGAACTTTCTATAACATACTCATCGACTCCTTCTGACGTTACCTTAGACAGACCTTAGTCCATATTTCACCTAAGGGACATCCCAGACAGCAACATAGTCTGGCCCAGATCCAGCCCTCATTGGGTACATGTGGTTTATATGCCGACCAGATGTGGGCCGGATCTGTGCCGTCACTATGTTGCTGTCAGGGATATTTCCGGCCCAAAAGTCGTTCATCATGAACTGTCTATTTCTACTTATTGACTCCTTCTGATGATACGTCAGCCATACAATAGTGCATATTTGACCAAATAGAGATATTTCTGGCCAAAGACTGCTTGATCATGAACTTTTTTATACATATTTAATGACTCCTTTTGATGTTACATCAGCCATACAGAAATCCATATTTGACCTAATATGGATATATATCTGGCCCGAGAGTCATCAATCTTGAACTTTCTATTTCTTCTCATTGATTCCTACTGATGATACATCAGCCATACAGTAGTCCATATTTGACCTTATGGACATATATCTTGGCAAAGAAAACTCAATCTTGAACTTCTTTATACATATTGAATCCTTCTGATGATACGTCAGCCATAAAGTAATCAATATTTGACCTTCTTAACATCAGCCATACAGTAGTCCATATTTGACCTAATGGACATATTTCTAGCCAAAGAGTACTCGATCTGAACTTTTTCAGACAAACTTAATGACTCATTCTGATGTTACTTCAGCCATACAAAAGTCCAAATTAAAGCAAATGAACATATTTTTGACAAATTGGTCCATATTTGAAGAACTTAAAGTTTTTTCTGGCCCAAGAGTCCTTGATCATGAACTTTCTATACATACTCATTTACTCATGATGTTACATCAGCCATTCAGTAGTCCATATTTGACCTTCTGAACACATTTCTGGTCCACGAGTACTCGTTCATGTACATTCAAAACAAACTCATTGACTCTATTTAATGTTACATCAGCCATAGAGAGACCAGATTTGAACTACTCCAGATTTGAGCTCTCCATCATGAACTTTCTGTACATTTTCATCGATTCCTTCTGCTATAACATCAGAAGTCCATATTTGACGTAATGCAAGCATAAACTTTCTGTGCAGTCTCACTGATTACTTTTAATTTTATATCAGACAGACAGTAGTACATATTTTTTGTTCTGAACATATTTCAGGAACAAGAGTGCATAATTGATGTAATTGACATATTTATGGCCAAAGAGTGCACAGTCTTGCAGTTTTTTATACATACTTATTGACTCCTTGTGATGTTATTTCAGCCATACAGAAGTCCAAATTAGACCTAATGAACATATTTTTGACAAATTAGTCTTCGATCATGAACTTTCTATAACTTACTCATTGACTCCATCTGATGTTACATCAGCCATCAATCATATCATATTTGACCTAATGGATTTCAGGACAAAGAATACTTAATATTGAGCTTATTTATACATACCTATTGACTCATACAGTTGTCAATACTTGACCCATTGAACATATTTTTGGCCCAAGAGTCCACGATCATTAACGTTTTATACATACTTATTGACTCCATCTGATGTTAAATCAGCCATACAGAAGTCCATATCTGACAAACTTAAAAGTTTTTCTAACCCAAGAGTCCTCAATTTTGAATTTTTATATATACTCATTGACACCTTCTGATGATACATCAGCCATACATTAGTCCATATTTGACTTAATGGACATATTTCTAGCCAAAGAATACTCAATTTTGATTTTTGTTACACTGGCTTATTGAATCCGATTGATGATATGTCAGCTATACATAATTCAAAATTTGACCTACTGAACATATTTCTGGTCCAAGAGTCTTTGATCATGAACTTTTTATACATACTCATTGACTCCTTCTGATGTTATATCAGCCATTGAGAAGTCCACATTTGACCGACTGATTATATTTCGGGCAAAAGAGCCATCGATCATGAATTTTCTGTACATTCTCATTGATACCTTGTGATGTTACTTCAGACAGACAGAAGTCCATATTTGTCCTACTGAACATATTTCTGGCCCAAGAGTACTCATTCATGAACTTTAAAAACAAACTCTTTAACTCATTTTGATGTTACATCAGCCATAATTGACCTACATTTTTGGCAAAAGAGCCCTCCATCGTGAACTTTCCGTACATTCTCATAGATTCCCTCTGATGTTACATCAGCCATAAAGTAGTGCATATTTGACCTAATGGACATATTTCTGGCCAAAGAGTGCTCAATCTAGACATTTTTTATACATACTTAATGACACCTTCTGATGTTACTTCAGCCATACAGAAGTCCAAATCAGACCTAATAAATATATTTTTTTACAAATTAGTCCTTGATTATGAACTTTCTATAACATGCTCATTGACACCATCTGATGTTAAATATGCCATAAAGAAGTCCATATTTAACCTAACGGACATATTATATATCTAGCTCAAGAGTCGTTGATCTTGAACTTCTATAACATACTCGTTGACTCCTTCTGATGTTACATCAGCCATATAGAAATCCATATTTGACCTACTGGACATATATCTGGCTCAAGAGTCCACGATCCTGAACTTTCTATTTCTACTCATTGACTCCTTCTGATGATACGTCAGCCATACAGTATTCCATATTTGACCTATTGAACATATTATTAGTCGATAAGTTTTCAAACATGAATGTACAATAAGTAATCATTGTCTCCGTTTGATGATACGTCAGCCATAAGGTAGTCAAAATTTGACCTACTGAACATATTTCTGGCCCAAGAGTCCTCGATCATGAACTTTTTATACATACTCATTGACTCCTTCTGATGTTACTTCAGCCATACAGAAGTCCATATTTGACCTAATGGACATATATCTGACCAAAGAATACTCTTGAACTTTTCTATACATATTGACTCCAGCATACGTCATTTAGTCAATATTTGACCTACTGAACATATTTCTTGCCCAAGAGTCCTCGATCATGAACTTTTTATACATGCTCATTGACTCCTTCTGATGTTAAATCAGCCATACAGAAGTCCATATTTGACCTACTCAACATTTTTCTGGCAAAAGGGTCTCTCAAACTTGAACATTCTATACATATTCATTGACTACTTTTGGACTCAAGGACTCAAAGAGTATTTAAAAAAAGGTTCATGATTGAAGACTCTTTTGTTTAGTTCAGTTGGTCAAATATAGGCTAATGTCTGGCTGACGTATCATCAGAAGTCAATGAATATGTTTAGAAAGTTAATGATGAAGGACTCTTGGGCCAGAAATAATTGCATTATGTAAAATATGGACTGCAGTTTGGCTGATGTTACATCAGAAGGGGAAAATATGTATAAAAAAGTTCAAGCTTGAGTACCCTTTACTACAGATATGTTCAGTAAGTCGAATATGGACTACTGTCTGACTGATGTAACATCAGAAGTAGTCAATGAGGATTTATAAAAGTACAAGTTTCAGGACGTGTTTGCCAGAAATATGTTCAATAGATCAAATATGGACTTCTGTATTGCTGATGTAACATCAGAAAGAGTGAATGAGTTTGTTTTAAAAATGTTTTTGAATGAGTACTGTTTTTGAATGTTTTGCCAGAAACATGTTCAGTAGGTAAAATATGGACTACTATCTGACTGATGTAACAGCAGAAGTAGCCAATGAAGATGTATAGAAAGTTCAAGTTCGAGTACCCTTTGAAATATTTTCAGTAGGCCATGTTCGTGATCGAGGACTCTTGGGGCAGAAATAATTGCATTAGGTCAAATATAGACTACTGTATGTCTGAAAAACATCAGGAGGAGTCAACAAGTAAAGAAATTTTACTTGATATGTTCAGTAGGTCAAATATGGACTTCTGTATGGCTGATTTAACATCAGAAGGAGTCTATGATCATGTATCATACGTTAATGTTTAAAGATTCATTGGCTAACAATATGTTTAATGAATATTTATAAGTTCATGTTCAAGGACTCTTTTGGCAAAAATATATGTCATATAACATTAGAAGGAGTCAATGAGTGGAAATAGAAAGATCAAGATTGACAACTCTTCAGCCACATATGTCTCCATTAGGTCAAATATGGAACTCTGTATGGCTGATGTAATGTAGAAGGAGTCAATGAGTATGTATAGAAAGCTCGTGATCGGGGACTCTTGGGCGAGAAATAATTGCATTTGGTCAAATATGTACTATTTTCTGGCTGACATATCATCACATGGAGTCAATGAGTGTGCATAGAAAGTTCATGATCAAGGACTCATTTGCCAGAAATATGTTCAATAGGTCAAATATGGACTATTCTCTGGCTGACTTATCATCAGAATGAGTTGAGTATGTATAGAAAGTTTATAATGGCAGACTCTTGGGTCAGAAATATGTCCATTAGGTCAAATGTTTAATAACTGACATATCATCTGAAGGAATCAATGAGTATATATAGAAAGTTCATGATTGAAAACACTTGAGCCAGAAATATGTCCATTAGGTCAAATGTTGACTACTGTATGGCTGACGTATCATCAGGAGTCAATGAGTAGAAATAGAAAGTTCAAGATTGACGACTCTTGGGCCATATATATGTCAATTAAGTCAACTATAGTCTGCTGTATGACTGGAAAACATCAAAAGTAATCAATGAGTATGTCCGGAAAGAACAATATCGAGGACTAATTTACCAGAAATAAGTTCAGTAGGACTTTTGTATGGTTGAAAGAGGCAATAAGTATGTATAGAAAGTTAATTATCAAGGAATCTTGGGCCAGAAATATGTTCAGTAGTTCAAATATGGACTTCTGTATGGCTGACGTTACATTAGGAGTCATTGTGTATAAAAAAGTTCAAGATGAAGTACTTTTGGGCCAGAAAAAAATTTGTGGCTGATGGTACATCCGATGGAGTCAATGAGTATGTTATAGAAAGTTCATGATCAAGGACTAATTTGTCAGAAATATGTTCATTAAGTCTACTTTGGACTTCTGTACGGCTGATGTAACATCAGAAGTAGTCATCAAGTATGTGTAAAAAAGTTCCAGATGGAGTACTATTTGGCCAGAAATATGTCCATTAGATCAAATATGCACTACTGTATGGCTGGAGTATCATCAGAAGGAGTCAATGTATAGAAACAGAAAGTTCAAGATCAAGGATTCTTGGGCCAGATATATGTCCATTCGGTCTAATATGGACTTCTGTATGGCTGATGTAACATCAGAAGAAGTCAAAAGAGTATGTATAAAAAGTTCATGATAGAGGACTCTTGGGCCAGAAATATGTTCAGAAGGTAAAATATGTTCTAATGTATGGCTGTAAAACATCAGCACAAGATATGAATATGTACGGAAAGTTCAAGACTGAGGACTAATTTGTTCAGTAGGTCAACAATGGGCTTCTTTATGGATGAACTAACATCAAAAAGAGCCAATGAGTATTTATAAAAAGGAGTCAATTATTTATAAGAAGGAGTCAATGAGTATGTTTTAGAAAGTTCATGATCGAGGACTCTTGGGACAGATATATGTCCATTAGATCAAATATGGACATCTGTATGGCTGAGGTAACATCAGAAGGAGTATGTATAAAATGTTCATGATCGAGGACTCTTGGGCCAGAAAAAAATTTAAGTTCATCAAATATGCACTACTGTATGGGTGACGTATCATCAAAAGGAGACAATGAACAAAAATAGAAAGTTCAAGATCGACGACTCTTGGGCCACATATTTGTCCATTAGGACAAATATGGACTTCTGAATAGCTGATGTAACATCAGAAGGAGTCAATGGGTATGTATAAAAAGATCATGATTGAGGATTCTTGGGTCCGAAATATGTTCAGTAGGTCAAATATGGAATACAGTATGGCTGACCTATCATCAGAAGGAGTCAATGAGCATGTTAGAGAAAGTTCATGATCGAGGACTAATTTGTCAAAAATGTGTTCATTAGGTCTAAGTTGGACTTTTGTATTGCTGAAGTAACAACAGATATAGTCATTATATATAAAAAATTTCAAGACTGAGCACTCTTTGGTCAGAAACATGTCAATTACGTCAAATATGGACTACTGTATGGCTGACGTATTATCAGAAGGACTGAATAAACAGAAATTGAAAGTTCCAGATCTTGTGCCAGATATATGTCCATTACGTCAAATATGGACCTCTGAATGGCTGATGTAAAATCGAGTAGCAGTTAATGAGTAGAAATAGAAAGATCAAGATCAACGACTCTTGGGCCAGATATATGTCCATTAGGTCAAATATGAACTTCCGAATGGCTGATGTGACATCAGAAGGAGTCAATGAGTATGTGCAGAAAGTTCAAGATCGAGGGCGTCAAATGTAGGCTATGACTGATGGAACATCAGAAAGAGTGAATGAAAGTGTTTTGAAAGTCAATGATATTGTTTTGAAAGTTCATGAACGAGCCCTATTTGGCCTGAAATATGTTTAGTAGGTCAAATATGCACTACTGTATGTCTGTATGTATATCATCCTTCTCAATGAGTGGAAAAAGAAAATTCAAGATCCACGACTCCTGGGCCAGATATATGTCCATTAGGTCAAATATGGGCTACTGAATGCCTGATGTAACATCAGAAGCAGTTAATGAGTATGTATAGAAGGTTCATGTTCAAGGACTCTTAGGCCAAAAAAAAAACTTCAAGCTCATCAAATATGGACTATTTTATGGCTGAGGTAACATCGGATGGAGTCAATGAGAATGTTATAGAAAGTTCATGATCAAGGACTAATTTGTCAGAAATGTGTTCATTAGGTCTAATTTGGGCTTCTGTATGAATTAAGTAACATCAGAATTAGTCATTAGGTTTCAAAAAAGATCAAGATCCTATACACTTTGGCCATTATATTTCCATTAGGTCAAATATGCACAACTGTATGGCTGACTTATCATCAGAAGGAGTCAATTGGTAGAAATGATAGATGACTCTTGGGCCACATATATGTCCGTTAGATGAAATATGGACTTCTGAATGGCTGAAATATCATCAGAAGGAGTCAATGAGTATGTATAGAAAGTTGATGACTCATGGGCCTGAAATATGTTTAGTAGGTCAAATATGGACTAGTGAATCTCCGGTGTAACATCAGAAAGAGTCAATGAGTATGTATAGAATGTTCATGATTGATGACTGTTGGGCCTGAAATATGTTCAGTAGGTCAAATATGCCTTTCTGTATGGCTGACGTGTCATCAGAAGGGGTCGTTGAACAGAAATACAAAGTTCAAGATGGATGAATTTTAGGCCAGAAATATGTCCATTAGGTCAAACATGGACTTCTGAATGGCTGATGTAACATCAGAAGGAATCAATGAGAATGTACAAAAAGTTCATGGTCGACGAGTCTTAGGCCTGAAATGTGTTTAGTAGGTCAAATATGGACTAGTGAATCTCTAATGTAACATCAGAAGGAGTCAATGAGTATGTATAGAAAGTTCATGATCGACTAGTCTTGGGCCAGAAATATGTTCAGTAGGTCAAATATGGACTTCTGAATGGCTGAAATATCATCAGAAGGAGTCAATGAGTATGTATAGAAAGTTGATGACTCATGGGCCTGAAATATGTTTAGTAGGTCAAATATGGACTAGTGAATCTCCGGTGTAACATCAGAAAGAGTCAATGAGTATGTATAGAAAGTTCATGATTGATGACTGTTGGGCCTGAAATATGTTCAGTAGGTCAAATATGCCTTTCTGTATGGCTGACGTGTCATCAGAAGGGGTCGTTGAACAGAAATACAAAATTCAAGATGGATGAATTTTAGGCCAGAAATATGTCCATTAGGTCAAATATGGACTTCTGAATGGCTGATGTAACATCAGAAGGAATCAATGAGAATGTACAAAAAGTTCATGGTCGACGAGTCTTAGGCCTGAAATGTGTTTAGTAGGTCAAATATGGACTAGTGAATCTCTAATGTAACATCAGAAGGAGTCAATGAGTATGTATAGAAAGTTCATGATCGACTAGTCTTGGGCCAGAAATATGTTCGGTAGGTCAAATATGGACTTCTGAATGGCTGAAATATCATCAGAAGGAGTCAATGAGTATGTATAGAAAGTTCTTGACTGATGACTGTTGGGCCTGAAATATGTTCAGTAGGTCAAATATGCCTTTCTGAATGGCTGATGAGTCATCAGAAGGAATCGTTGAATAGAAATACAAAGTTCAAGATGGATAACTTTTAGGTCAGGAATAAGTTCAGTAGATCAAATATGCCTTTCTGCATGGTTGACATGTCATCAGAAGGAGTCGTTGAAAAGAAATACAAAGTTAAAATTGGATGACTTTTAGGCCAGAAATATGTCCATTAGGTCAAATATGCACTACTGTATGGCTGGCGTATATCGCCCTTCTCAATGAATAGAAAAAGAAAATTCAAGATCCACGACTCTTGGGCCAGATATATGTCCATTAGGTCAAACATGGACTTCTGAATGGCTGAAATATCATTAGAAGGAGTCAATGAGTATGTATAGAAGGTTCATGTTCAAAGACTATTAGGCCAGAAAAAACTTTAAGCTCGTCAAATAAGGACTATTTTATGGCTGATGTAACATCAGATGAGAATGTTAAAGAAAGTTCATGATCAAGGACTAATTTGTCAGAAATGTCTTCATTAGGTCATTAGGCGTCTGTACAGTTGAAGTAACATCAGAATTAGTCATTATGTTTAAAAAAAAGTTCAAGATCCTATAACACTTTGGTCATTATATTTCCATTAGTTCAAATATGCACAACTGTAAGGCTGACGTATCATCAGAAGGAGTCAATGGGTAGAAATATAAAGTTCATGATAGACGACTCTTGGGCCAGATATATGTCTGTTAGATCAAATATGGACTTCTGAATGGCTGAAATATCATCAGAAGGAGTCAATGAGTTTGTATAGAAAGTTCTTGATTGATGACTCTTGGGCGTGAAATATGCTTAGTAGGTCAAATATGCCTTTCTGCAAGGCTGACGTGTAATCAGAAGGGGTTGTTGAACAGAAATACAAAGTTTAAGATGGATGACTTTTAGGCCAGAAATATGTTCAGTAGGTCAAATATGCCTGTCTGCATGGCTGACGTGTCATCAGAAGGAGTCGTTGAACAGAAATACAAAGTTTAAGATGGATGAATTTTAGGCCAGAAATATGTCATATAGGTCAAATATGGACTTCTGAATGGCTGATGTAACATAAGAAGTAATCAATGAGAATGTACCAAAAGTTCATGGTCGACGCCTTATTTGCCAGAAATATGATCAGTAAGTCAAATAAAGACTTAACTATGGCTGATGTAACATCAGAAAGAGTCAATGACATTGTTTTCAAAGTTCATGAACGAGTACTATTGGGCCAGAAATATGTTCAGAAGGTCAAATATGGACTACTGAATAGCTATTGTAACATCAAAAGGAGTCAATGTGTCTGTGTAATAAAGTTCAAGATCGAGTACTCCTTGGTCAGAAATATGTCCATTAGGTGAAATATGCACTATTGTATGGCTGACGTATATCGTCCTTCTCAATGAGTAGAAAAAGAAAATTCAAGATCCACGACTCTTGGGTCAGAAATATGTCCATTAGGTCAAATGTTTAATACTGACATATCATCTGAAGGAATCAATGAGTATATATAGAAAGTTCATGATTGAAAACACTTGAGCCAGAAATATGTCCATTAGGTCAAATGTTGACTACTGTATGGCTGACGTATCATCAGGAGTCAATGAGTAGAAATAGAAAGTTCAAGATTGACGACTCTTGGGCCATATATATGTCAATTAAGTCAACTATAGTCTGCTGTATGACTGGAAAACATCAAAAGTAATCAATGAGTATGTCCGGAAAGAACAATATCGAGGACTAATTTACCAGAAATAAGTTCAGTAGGACTTTTGTATGGTTGAAAGAGGCAATAAGTATGTATAGAAAGTTAATTATCAAGGAATCTTGGGCCAGAAATATGTTCAGTAGTTCAAATATGGACTTCTGTATGGCTGACGTTACATTAGGAGTCATTGTGTATAAAAAAGTTCAAGATGAAGTACTTTTGGGCCAGAAAAAAATTTGTGGCTGATGGTACATCCGATGGAGTCAATGAGTATGTTATAGAAAGTTCATGATCAAGGACTAATTTGTCAGAAATATGTTCATTAAGTCTACTTTGGACTTCTGTACGGCTGATGTAACATCAGAAGTAGTCATCAAGTATGTGTAAAAAAGTTCCAGATGGAGTACTATTTGGCCAGAAATATGTCCATTAGATCAAATATGCACTACTGTATGGCTGGAGTATCATCAGAAGGAGTCAATGTATAGAAACAGAAAGTTCAAGATCAAGGATTCTTGGGCCAGATATATGTCCATTCGGTCTAATATGGACTTCTGTATGGCTGATGTAACATCAGAAGAAGTCAAAAGAGTATGTATAAAAAGTTCATGATAGAGGACTCTTGGGCCAGAAATATGTTCAGAAGGTAAAATATGTTCTAATGTATGGCTGTAAAACATCAGCACAAGATATGAATATGTACGGAAAGTTCAAGACTGAGGACTAATTTGTTCAGTAGGTCAACAATGGGCTTCTTTATGGATGAACTAACATCAAAAAGAGCCAATGAGTATTTATAAAAAGGAGTCAATTATTTATAAGAAGGAGTCAATGAGTATGTTTTAGAAAGTTCATGATCGAGGACTCTTGGGACAGATATATGTCCATTAGATCAAATATGGACATCTGTATGGCTGAGGTAACATCAGAAGGAGTATGTATAAAATGTTCATGATCGAGGACTCTTGGGCCAGAAAAAAATTTAAGTTCATCAAATATGCACTACTGTATGGGTGACGTATCGTCAAAAGGAGACAATGAACAAAAATAGAAAGTTCAAGATCGACGACTCTTGGGCCACATATTTGTCCATTAGGACAAATATGGACTTCTGAATAGCTGATGTAACATCAGAAGGAGTCAATGGGTATGTATAAAAAGATCATGATTGAGGATTCTTGGGTCCGAAATATGTTCAGTAGGTCAAATATGGAATACAGTATGGCTGACCTATCATCAGAAGGAGTCAATGAGCATGTTAGAGAAAGTTCATGATCGAGGACTAATTTGTCAAAAATGTGTTCATTAGGTCTAAGTTGGACTTTTGTATTGCTGAAGTAACAACAGATATAGTCATTATATATAAAAAATTTCAAGACTGAGCACTCTTTGGTCAGAAACATGTCAATTACGTCAAATATGGACTACTGTATGGCTGACGTATTATCAGAAGGACTGAATAAACAGAAATTGAAAGTTCCAGATCTTGTGCCAGATATATGTCCATTACGTCAAATATGGACCTCTGAATGGCTGATGTAAAATCGAGTAGCAGTTAATGAGTAGAAATAGAAAGATCAAGATCAACGACTCTTGGGCCAGATATATGTCCATTAGGTCAAATATGAACTTCCGAATGGCTGATGTGACATCAGAAGGAGTCAATGAGTATGTGCAGAAAGTTCAAGATCGAGGGCGTCAAATGTAGGCTATGACTGATGGAACATCAGAAAGAGTGAATGAAAGTGTTTTGAAAGTCAATGATATTGTTTTGAAAGTTCATGAACGAGCCCTATTTGGCCTGAAATATGTTTAGTAGGTCAAATATGCACTACTGTATGTCTGTATGTATATCATCCTTCTCAATGAGTGGAAAAAGAAAATTCAAGATCCACGACTCCTGGGCCAGATATATGTCCATTAGGTCAAATATGGGCTACTGAATGCCTGATGTAACATCAGAAGCAGTTAATGAGTATGTATAGAAGGTTCATGTTCAAGGACTCTTAGGCCAAAAAAAAAACTTCAAGCTCATCAAATATGGACTATTTTATGGCTGAGGTAACATCGGATGGAGTCAATGAGAATGTTATAGAAAGTTCATGATCAAGGACTAATTTGTCAGAAATGTGTTCATTAGGTCTAATTTGGGCTTCTGTATGAATTAAGTAACATCAGAATTAGTCATTAGGTTTCAAAAAAGATCAAGATCCTATACACTTTGGCCATTATATTTCCATTAGGTCAAATATGCACAACTGTATGGCTGACTTATCATCAGAAGCAGTCAATTGGTAGAAATGATAGATGACTCTTGGGCCACATATATGTCCGTTAGATGAAATATGGACTTCTGAATGGCTGAAATATCATCAGAAGGAGTCAATGAGTATGTATAGAAAGTTGATGACTCATGGGCCTGAAATATGTTTAGTAGGTCAAATATGGACTAGTGAATCTCCGGTGTAACATCAGAAAGAGTCAATGAGTATGTATAGAATGTTCATGATTGATGACTGTTGGGCCTGAAATATGTTCAGTAGGTCAAATATGCCTTTCTGTATGGCTGACGTGTCATCAGAAGGGGTCGTTGAACAGAAATACAAAATTCAAGATGGATGAATTTTAGGCCAGAAATATGTCCATTAGGTCAAATATGGACTTCTGAATGGCTGATGTAACATCAGAAGGAATCAATGAGAATGTACAAAAAGTTCATGGTCGACGAGTCTTAGGCCTGAAATGTGTTTAGTAGGTCAAATATGGACTAGAGAATGGCTGATGTAACATCAGAAGGAGTCAATGAGTATGTATAGAAAGTTCATGATCGACGAGTCTTGGGCCTGAAATATGTTCAGTAGGTCAAATATGGACTTCTGAATGGCTGAAATATCATCAGAAGGAGTCAATGAGTATGTGTAGAAAGCTCTTGATTGATGACTGTTGGGCCTGAAATATGTTCAGTAGGTCAAATATGCCTTTCTGCATGGCTGACATGTCATCAGAAGGGGTCGTTGAAAAGAAATTCAAAGTTCAAGATGGATGAATTTTAGGCCAGAAATATGTCCATTATGTCAAATATGGACTTCTGAATGGCTGATGTAACATCAGAAAGAATCAATGAGAATGTACCAAAAATTCATAGTCAGGGGCTTATTTGCCAGAAACATGATCAGTAAGTCAAATAAAGACTTATCTATGGCTGATGTAACATCAGAAAGAGTCAATGACATTGTTTTGAAAGTTCTTGAACGAGTACTGTTGGGCCAGAAATATGTTCAGAAGGTCAAATATGGACTACTGAATAGCTATTGTAACATCAGAAGGAATCAATAAGAATGTACAAAAAGTTCATGGTCGACGAGTCTTGGGCCTGAATTATGTTTAGTAGGTCAAATATGGACTATTTTATGGCTGATGTAACATCAGAAGGAGTCAATGAGTATGTATAGAAAGTTCATGATCGACGAGTCTTGGGCCTGAAATATGTTCAGTAAGTCAAATATGGACTTCTGAATGGCTGAAATATCACCAGAAGGAGTCAATGAGTATGTATAGAAAGTTCTTGACTGATGACTGTTGGGCCTAAAATATGTTCAGTACTTCAAATATGCCTTTCTGCATGGCTGACATGTCATCAGAAGGGGTCGTTGAACAAAAATACAAAGTTCAAGATGGATGACTTTTAGGCCAGAAATATGTTCATTAGGTCAAATATGGACTTCTGAATGGCTGATGTAATATCAGAAGGAATCAATGAGAATATACAAAAAGTTCACGGTCGACGAGTCTTGGGCCTGAAATATGTTTAGTAGGTCAAATATGGACTAGAGAATGGCTGATGTAACATCAGAAGGAGTCAATGAGTATGTATAGAAAGTTCATGATCGACGAGTCTTGGGCCTGATATATGTATAGTAGGTCAAATATGGACTTCTGAATGGCTGAAATATCATCAGAAGGAGTCAAAGAGTATGTATAGAAAGTTCTTGATTGATGACTGTTGGGCCTGAAATATGTTCATTAGGTCAAATATTCCTTTCTGCATGGCTGACATGTCATCAGAAGGGGTCGTTGAACAGAAATACAAAGTTCAAAATGGATGAATTTTAGGCCAGAAATATGTCCATTAGGTCAAATATGGACTTCTGAATGGCTGATGTAATATCAGAAGGAATCAATGAGAATATACAAAAAGTTCACGGTCGACGAGTCTTGGGCCTGAAATATGTTTAGTAGGTCAAATATGGACTAGAGAATGGCTGATGTAACATCAGAAGGAGTCAATGAGTATGTATAGAAAGTTCATGATCGACGAGTCTTGGGCCTGAAATATGTTCAGTAAGTCAAATATGGACTTCTGAATGGCTGAAATATCACCAGAAGGAGTCAATGAGTATGTATAGAAAGTTCTTGACTGATGACTGTTGGGCCTGAAATATGTTCAGTACTTCAAATATGCCTTTCTGCATGGCTGACATGTCATCAGAAGGGGTCGTTGAACAAAAATACAAAGTTCAAGATGGATGACTTTTAGGCCAGAAATATGTTCATTAGGTCAAATATGGACTTCTGAATGGCTGATGTAATATCAGAAGGAATCAATGAGAATATACAAAAAGTTCACGGTCGACGAGTCTTGGGCCTGAAATATGTTTAGTAGGTCAAATATGGACTAGAGAATGGCTGATGTAACATCAGAAGGAGTCAATGAGTATGTATAGAAAGTTCATGATCGACGAGTCTTGGGCCTGAAATATGTATAGTAGGTCAAATATGGACTTCTGAATGGCTGAAATATCATCAGAAGGAGTCAACGAGTATGTATAGAAAGTTCTTGATTGATGACTGTTGGGCCTGAAATATGTTCAGCAGGTCAAATATTCCTTTCTGCATGGCTGACATGTCATCAGAAGGGGTTGTTGAACAAAAATACAAAGTTCAAGATGGATGACTTGTAGGCCAGAAATATGTTCATTAGGTCAAATATGGACTTCTGAATGGCTAATGTAACATCAAGGAATCAATGAGAATGTACCAAAACTTCGTGATCGAGGGATTATTTGCCAGAATATGATCAGTAAGTCAAATAAACACTTATCTATGGCTGATGTAAAATCAGAAAGAGTCAATGACATTTTTTAAAAGTTCATAAACGAGTACTATTGGGCCAAAATATGTTCAGAAGGTCAAATATGGACTACTGAATGGCTGTTGTAACATCAGAAGGAGTCAATGTGTCTTTGTAATAAAGTTCAAGATCGAGAACTCTTTGGCCAGAAATACGTCCATTTGGTCAAATATGCACTACTGTATGGCTGACATATATCGTCCTTCTCAATGAGTAGAAAAAGAAAATTCAAGATCAATGAGAATGTATAGAAAGTTCTTGATTGATGACTCTTGGGCGTGAAATATGCTTAGTAGGTCAAATATGGACTAGAGAATGGCTGATGTAACATCAGAAAGAGTCAATGAGTATGCATAGAAAGTTCATGATCGACGGGTCTTGGGCCTGAAATATGTTCGGTAGGTCAAATATGGACTAGAGAATGGCTGATGTAACATCAGAAGGAGTCAATGAGTATATAGAAAGTTCATGATCGACGAGTCTTGGGCCTGAAATATGTATAGTAGGTCAAATATGGAATTCTGAATGGCTGAAATATCATCAGAAGGAGTCAAAGAGTATGTATAGAAAGTTCTTGATTGATGACTGTTGGGCCTGAAATATGTTCAGTAGGTCAAATATTCCTTTCTGCATGGCTGACATGTCATCAGAAGGGGTCGTTGAACAGAAATACAAAGTTCAAGATGGATGAATTTTAGGCCAGAAATATGTCCATTAGGTCAAATATGGACTTCTGAATGGCTGATGTAACATCAGAAGGAATCAATGAGAATGTACCAAAAATTCATGGTCATGGGCTTATTTGCCAGAAATATGATCAGTAAGTCAAATAAAGACTTATCTATGGCTGATGTAACATCAGAAAGAGTCAATGACATTGTTTTGAAAGTTCATGAACGAGTACTATTGGGCCAGAAATATGTTCAGAAGGTCAAATATGGACTACTGAATAGCTATTGTAACATCAGAAGGAATCAATAAGAATGTACAAAAAGTTCATGGTCGACGAGTCTTGGGCCTGAATTATGTTTAGTAGGTCAAATATGGAACTAGAGAATGGCTGATGTAACATCAGAAGGAGTCAATGAGTATGTATAGAAAGTTCATGATCGACGAGTCTTGGGCCTGAAATATGTTCAGTAAGTCAAATATGGACTTCTGAATGGCTGAAATATCATCAGAAGGAGTCAATGAGTATGTATAGAAAGTTCTTGATTGATGACTGTTGGGCCTGAAATATGTTCAGTAGGTCAAATATTCCTTTCTGCATGGCTGACATGTCATCAGAAGGAATCAATGAGAATGTACCAAAAATTCATGGTCATGGGCTTATTTGCCAGAAATATGATCAGTAAGTCAAATAAAGACTTATCTATGGCTGATGTAACATCAGAAAGAGTCAATGACATTGTTTTGAAAGTTCATGAACGAGTACTATTGGGCCAGAAATATGTTCAGAAGGTCAAATATGGACTTCTGAATGGCTGATGTAATATCAGAAGGAATCAATAAGAATGTACAAAAAGTTCATGGTCGACGAGTCTTGGGCCTGAATTATGTTTAGTAGGTCAAATATGGACTATTTTATAGGTGATGTAACATCAGAAGGAGTCAATGAGTATGTATAGAAAGTTCATGATCGACGAGTCTTGGGCCTGAAATATGTTCAGTAAGTCAAATATGGACTTCTGAATGGCTGAACTATCACAAGAAGGAGTCAATGAGTATGTATAGAAAGTTCTTGACTGATGACTGTTGGGCCTGAAATATGTTCAGTACTTCAAATATGCCTTTCTGCATGGCTGACATGTCATGAGAAGGGGTCGTTGAACAAAAATACAAAGTTCAAGATGGATGACTTTTAGGCCAGAAATATGTTCATTAGGTCAAATATGGACTTCTGAATGGCTGATGTAATATCAGAAGGAATCAATGAGAATATACAAAAAGTTCACGGTCGACGAGTCTTGGGCCTGAAATATGTTTAGTAGGTCAAATATGGACTAGAGAATGGCTGATGTAACATCAGAAGGAGTCAATGACATTGTTTTGAAAGTTCATGAACGAGTACTATTGGGCCAGAAATATGTTCAGAAGGTCAAATATGGACTACTGAATAGCTATTGTAACATCAGAAGGAGTCAATGAGTATGTATAGAAAGTTCATGATCGACAAGTCTTGGGCCTGAAATATGTTTAGTAGGTCAAATATGGACTAGTGAATCTCCGATGTAACATGAGAAGGTGTCAATGAGTATGTATAGAGAGTTCATGATCGACGAGTCTTGGCCCTGAAATATATTCAGTAGGTCAAAAATGCCTTTCTGCATGGCAGACGTGTCATCAGAAGGAGTCGTTGAACAGAAATACAAAGTTCAAGATGGATGAATTTGAGGCCAGAAATATGTCCATTAGGTCAAATATGGACTTCTGAATGGCTGATGTAACTTCAGAAGGAATCAATGAGAATGTACCAAAAATTCATGGTCATGGGCTTATTTGCCAGAAATATGATCAGTAAGTCAAATAAAGACTTATCTATGGCTGATGTAACATCAGAAAGAGTCAATGACATTGTTTTGAAAGTTCATGAACGAGTACTATTGGGCCAGAAATATGTTCAGAAGGTCAAATATGGACTACTGAATAGCTATTGTAACATCAGAAGGAATCAATAAGAATGTACAAAATGTTCATGGTCGACGAGTCTTGGGCCTGAATTATGTTTAGTAGGTCAAATATGGACTACTGAATAGCTATTGTAACATCAGAAGGAATCAATAAGAATGTACAAAAAGTTCATGGTCGACGAGTCTTGGGCCTGAATTATGTTTAGTAGGTCAAATATGGACTAGAGAATGGCTGATGTAACATCAGAAGGAGTCAATGAGTATGTATAGAAAGTTCATGATCGACGAGTCTTGGGCCTGAAATATGTTCAGTAAGTCAAATATGGACTTCTGAATGGCTGAAATATCATCAGAAGGAGTCAATGAGTATGTATGGAAAGTTCTTGACTGATGACTGTTGGGCCTGAAATATGTTCAGTACTTCAAATATGCCTTTCTGCATGGCTGACATGTCATCAGAAGGGGTCGTTGAACAAAAATACAAAGTTCAAGATGGATGACTTGTAGGCCAGAAATATGTTCATTAGGTCAAATATGGACTTCTGAATGGCTGATGTAATATCAGAAGGAATCAATGAGAATATACAAAAAGTTCACGGTCGACGAGTCTTGGGCCTGAAATATGTTTAGTAGGTCAAATATGGACTAGAGAATGGCTGATGTATCATCAGAAGGAGTCAATGAGTATGTATAGAAAGTTCATGATCGACGAGTCTTGGGCCTGATATATGTATAGTAGGTCAAATATGGACTTCTGAATGGCTGAAATATCATCAGAAGGAGTCAAAGAGTATGTATAGAAAGTTCTTGATTGATGAATGTTGGGCCTGAAATATGTTCAGTAGGTCAAATATGCCTTTCTGCATGGCTGACATGTCATCAGAAGGGGTCGTTGAACAGAAATTCAAAGTTCAAGATGGATGAATTTTAGGCCAGAAATATGTCCATTATGTCAAATATGGACTTCTGAATGGCTGATGTAACATTAGAAGGAATCAATGAGAATGTACCAAAAATTCATAGTCAGGGGCTTATTTGCCAGAAACATGATCAGTAAGTCAAATAAAGACTTATCTATGGCTGATGTAACATCAGAAAGAGTCAATGACATTGTTTTAAAAGTTCATGAACGAGTACTATTCGGCCAGAAATATGTTCAGAAGGTCAAATATGGACTACTGAATAGCTATTGTAACATCAGAAGGAATCAATAAGAATGTACAAAAAGTTCATGGTCGACGAGTCTTGGGCCTGAATTATGTTTAGTAGGTCAAATATGGACTAGAGAATGGCTGATGTAACATCAGAAGGAGTCAATGAGTATGTATAGAAAGTTCATGATCGACGAGTCTTGGGCCTGAAATATGTTCAGTAAGTCAAATATGGACTTCTGAATGGCTGAAATTTCACTAGAAGAAGTCAATGAGTATGTATAGAAAGTTCTTGACTGATGACTGTTGGGCCTGAAATATGTTCAGTACTTCAAATATGCCTTTCTGCATGGCTGACATGTCATGAGAAGGGGTCGTTGAACAAAAATACAAAGTTCAAGATGGATGACTTTTAGGCCAGAAATATGTTCATTAGGTCAAATATGGACTTCTGAATGGCTGATGTAATATCAGAAGGAATCAATGAGAATATACAAAAAGTTCACGGTCGACGAGTCTTGGGCCTGAAATATGTTTAGTAGGTCAAATATGGACTAGAGAATGGCTGATGTAACATCAGAAGGAGTTAATGAGTAGGAATAGAAATCTCAAGATCAACGACTCTGAGGCCAGATATATTAGGTCAAATATGGACTACTGAATGGCTGAGGAAACATCAGAAAGGAGTCACTGATTATGTATAGAAGGTTCATATTCAAGGACTCTTAGGCCAGAAAAAACTTTAAGCTTGTGAAATATGGACTATTTTTTGGCTGATGTAACATCGGATGGAGTCAATGAGAATGTTATTGAAAATTCATGATCAAGGACTAATTTGTCAGAAATGTGTTCATTAGGTCTAATTTGGGCTTCTGTATGTTTGAAGTAACATCAGAATTAGTCATTATGTATAAAAAAAAGTTCAAGATTGAGTACACTTTGGCCAGATATTTGTCCATTAGGTCAAATATGGACTTCTGAATGGCTGATGTTTTATCTCATTGATTCAGAAGGAATCAATGAGAATATACAGGAAGTTCAGGACCTAGGGCTCTTTTTCCAGAAATATGATCAGAAGGTCATATGGACAACTGAATGGCTGATGTAACATCAGAAGGAGTCAATGAGTATGTGTAGAATGTTCATTTCTTCAATGTACTGTAATGCAAAAGTTCTTGTTTTACATGTTTTCTCTTTAAAATACAACGGATTAAGTTAGTTTTGTTCTCGAATGAAATGAAACACCGCATATTTTACGTGTTATTCTTTATATGCACGACTGAGTAACTGAGTACTTGTACGCAATGCCATGCAAAAGCGCATATGTGCAATTGAACAATGACAATTACGTTATGCACTTGTTGCGTTGGAGTGCATTCAAGAACTAACTCGTAACACATTTGTTTCGATTGCATTGCGAACAAAGCATTCCATTTTGCCTTTAAGAATGACATAACATATGCGGTGTTTCATTTCACTGCATCCGAGAACTAAGGTTGTGCATTTAAGAGCTAACGCATGTTTTAGCATTGCACTGCATACATAACGTGACTTGTATTGTCCTTTGCATTGAAGAATGATAAATGAAAAATGCAAATATGCGTTGCAATGAACAATTAACAATTGTACCATATGAGCTTGTAGCATTACAATGCATAGAAAACTAATTTGTGTGCAATGAAGGTACACAATATGTGCTGTTGCAGTGCGATGCACACAGAACCTATCGTTGTGCAATTGAAGAATAAAACATAATCATTGCATTTTCAATGCATGCATGTGCTAATTCCGTTATGCATTTAAGAGTTAAACATATGTGCTGTTGAAGAGTGCACTCTGCACTGAAAAGACATATGTGCAAAATAGCTTTGCTTTGCATACAACTTACTTGTACATTTGTGTAGAAGAGAAGAAGAGATAACGTAACATGCGCCTTTGCAATTACAATGCAAGAACTAATTCATTCCGTTGAGATAACAAATGTGCTATTGCATTGCACATACGATCCAACGTTGTGCAACTGAAGAATAACATAAGCTATGCACTTTCGTTTCGTTGCATTGTTTACATGAACTAACTCATTCAGGTGTGCGTTGAAGAATAACACATGTAATATGGGTGTTTCATTGCATTGCATAAAACAACTAACTTCCGTTGTATAAATCTACGTTATAATATGTAACGAGAATTTTGCATTACAAAGCAGAAGATCTAGCTCATTTTGAAGAGTGCATCATATGTGCAGTTGCAGTGCATTTTGTGCAATGAAGAATAACTTATAAGCTATGCACTTGTTGCGTTGCATTGCATACAAGAACTAACTCATTCCTTTGTGCATTGAAAACTATACATATGTGCTGTTGAAGAGATAACAAGTATTGCATAAAGTTCTAACTTATTCCTCTGTGCACTGAAACGATAAAACATGACATATGTGCTATTGCATTGCTTGGCACACAACAACTAACTTTTTCATTTGTGTATTGAAGAGATAACATAACATGATCCATTTTCATTGAAAATGCATTATAATGCAATGCACACAAGTAACTCATTCCGTTAAGATAACATATGTGCATTGCATTGCACATACGGTCCAACGTTGTGCAACTGAAGAATAATATATAAGTTATGTACTTGTTGCGTTACAGTGCATTCAAGAACTAAATCAATCCGCTGCGCATTGAAAAGTGAACATGTGTGCTGTAGAAGATACAACACCGTATATGTCTCATTGACATAATTTGGTTGTGCAATGAAGAGATAAAATATGTGCTGTTGCAATGCATTGCAAACAGCACAATATCGCTATGCAATGAAGAATAACATATAAGCTATGCACTTATTGCTTTGCAGTGCATACAAGAACTAACTCATTCCGCTGTGCATTGAAGAGTTAAACATATGTGCTCTTGAAGAGATAACCCATAGAATTGCAAAGAAGATCTAACTGATTCCTCTGAGCACTAAAAAGACATTTTTAACATATGTGCTACCGCATTGCTTTGCAAACACCTAACATACGTTTGTGTGTTGAAGAGATAACATAATATGAACCTTTGCATTACAATGCATAGAAGATGCATTAACAATGCATTGCATACAAGAACTAACTCATTCCCTTAAGATCGCGCTGTTACATTTCATTGCACATAAGATCATTGTGCAATTGAAGAATAACATATAACTTATGCACTTGTTCTGTTGTATTGTATTGTATTGTATTGCAATGCAATGTTATCATGTTATCGAATGAGTTCGATCTTCTGTGCAACTCTATGTTTTATCTCTTCAGCAGCACATACGTTAACTCTTCAATGCACAGCGGATTGAGTTAGTACTTGTATACAGTGCAACGAAACAAGTGCATTTCTTATGTTGTTCTTCAATTGCACCACGTTGGAACCTATGTGCAAATGCGATGCAACAGCACATATGCTATCTTAATGGAATGAGTTAGTTCTTGTATGCATTGCATTATAATGCATCTTCCATGCATTGTAATGCAAAGCTCATGTTGTTATCTCTTCAATACACAAACGAATTAGTTGTTGTGTGCAAATCAACGCGATGCATTGTAATGCAAAAACTAACATCATGTTATCTCTTCAATAAACAAATGTATATGTTAGTTGTATGCAAAGCAACGCGAGAGCATATGTGTTACTGTGTTGTCTTTTCAGTGCACAGAGGAATAAGTTAGATGTTTTGAGTGGAATGAGTTGGTTCTTGTATGCACTGCAATGGAACAAGTGCATAGCTTATATGTTATTCTTCATTGCACAACGATAGGTTCTGTGTGCAATTGCACAGTAACAGCACCATATGTTCTCTGTTCATTCCACAACGTTGCATCGGATTTGCAATGCAATGCAACAGCACATATGTCATCTTAACGGAATGAGTTAGTTCCTGTATGCATTGCATTATAAATGCAAAAGCTCATGATAATGTTATCTCTTCAATAAACACATGTATAAGTGCCAAGCAATGCGTTAGCACATACGTTATATACGTTCAGTGCACAGAGGATTAAGTTTGATCTTCTATGCATTTCTATGTGTTATCTCTTCAACAGCACATACTCTTCAAAGCAACAAGTGAACTGTGCGCAACAACACATATGTTATCTCTTTACTGGACAACAAAGTGTATTAGATCTTCTATGCATTGCAATGCAAAATGCTCATTTTACATCTTTCATATACAATGGTTATCAAAGTTAGTTGTTTTATGCAATGCAATAAAACAGCCCATTTTACATGTTTTATTCTTCAATTCACATCTGAATGAGTTAGTTCTTGTATGCAATGCAACGCATCAAGTGCATAGCTCATCTTATTCTTCAATTGCTCAACGTTGGACGTATGTGCAATGCAATGCAACAGGACATATTTTACCTTAACAAAATGAGTCAGTTCTTGTATGCATTGCATTCTAATGCATCTTCTACGCATTGTAATGCAAAGGATCACATTGTTTTATCTCCTCAATACACAGATTTATAGATTAGTTAGTTGTATGCAAAGCAATGCGAGAGGACATATGTTACGGTTGTCTTTTCAGTGCACAGAGCATAGCTTATATGTTATTTTGCGTTGCACAACGTTGGATCGTATGTGCAATGCAATGCAACAGTACATATTTAACCTTAACTGAATGAATTAGTTATTGAATGCATTGTAATGCAAAGAATCATGTTATGTTCTTCAGTTGCACAACGCTGGAACGTATGTGCAAATGCAATGCAACAGCACATATGTTATCTTAACGGATCGAGTTAGTTCATGTATGCATTTCTTTCTTAATGCATATTCTATGATAACACAACTGCCTTAATAGGTTGTATGTTGAAAAGATAACATGTAAAATATGAGCTTTATTGCTTATGCATTACAATGCATAGAAGACCTAACTCATTTGTTTTGAGCAATGAAGAAACAACTTCTTCATGCAGTGCATTGCTCACAAGATCTATCGTTGTGCAGTGAAGAATAACAACTGTGTACAGTACATAGTTAACGGAATGAGTCAGTTCTTGTATGCAATTCAATTCTAATGCATATTCTGTGCATTGTAATGCAAAGGATCATATTAAGCTATCTCTGCAATTAGTTAGTTGTATGCAAAGCAACGCGACAGCATATATGTTGTTGTGTTGTATTTTCAGTGCACTGAGGATTAAGTTAGATCATTATGCAGTTCTGTGTGTGATCCCTTCAACAGCACATACGATAACTCCAATGCACAATGGAATGAGTTGGTTCTTGTATGCACTGCAACGCAACAAGTGCATAGCTTATATGTTATTCTTCATTGCACAGCGATAGATCCTGTGTGCAATTGCACAGCAACAACACCATATGTTATCTCTTTCATTTCAAACGTTGCATCGGATTTGCAATACAATGCAACAGCACATCTGTAATTTTAACGGAATGAGTTAGTTCTTGTATGCATTGCATTATAAAGAATATTCTACGCATTGTAATGCAAAGGCTCATGATATGATACCTCTTCAATAAACACATGTATAAGTGAGTTGTATGCAAAGCAATGCGTTAGCACATATGTTATTTATTGTCTTTTCAGAGCACAGAGGATGAAGTTAGATCTTCTATGCAATTCTATGTGTTGTATCTTCAACAGCGCATATGTTAACTCACTCTTCAATGCACAACGGAATGAGTTAGTTCTTGTATGCACTGCAACGCAACAAGTGCATAGCTCATCTTATTCTTCAGTTGCTCAATGTTGGATCGTATGTGCAATGCAATGCAACAGGACATATTTTACCTTAACAGAATGAGTCAGTTCTTGTTTGCATTGCATTCTAATGCATCTTCTACGCATTGCAATGCAAAGGATCATATGTTATCTCTTCAATACACAGTTGAAAGATTAGTTAGTTGTATGCAAAGCAATGCGAGAGGACACACTTTACGGTTGTCTTTTCAGTGCAGGGAGCATAGCTTATATGTTATTCTTCGTTGCACAACGTTGCATCGGATTTGCAATGCAATGCAACAGCAGATATGTCATCTTAATGGATTGAATTAGTTCTTGTATGCATTGCATTATAAAGAATCTTCTACGCAAAGGCTCATGATATGTTATCTCTTCAATAAACACATGTATAAGTGAGTTAACGCGTTAAGCAACAAAATTAATTAAACCTTCTATGCATTGCAAAGCAAAATGCTCTTATTACATCTTTGATATACAATGGTTATCAAAGTTAGTTGTTTTATGCAATGCAATAATGAATGAGTTAGTTCTTATATACAGAAGTGCATAACTCATGTTATTCTTCCATTGCTCAACGATGGATCGTATGTGCAATGCAATGCAACTACATATTTTACCTTAACAGAGTGAGTCAGTTCTTGTATGCAATGCATTCTAATGCATCTCATATGCGTTGTAATACAAAAGATCATATTATGTTTTCTCTTCAATACACAAATTTATAGATTAGTTAGTTGTATGCAAAGCAATACGAGAGGACACGTGTTACGGGTTGTCTTTTCAGTACACAGAGCATAGCTGTTATTCTTCGTTGCGCATCGTTGGATCGTATGTGCAATGTAATGCAACAGCACATATGTTATCTTAACGGAATTAGTTAGTTCTTGTATGCATTGCATTATAATGCATATTCTATGATAACACAACTAACTGGTTGTATGTTGACAAGATAATGTAAAAAATATGAGCTTCATTGCTTATGCGTTACAATGCATAGAAGAACTAACTCATTTGTTTGTGCGACTTCTTCATGCAGTGCGTTGCTCACAGGATCTATCGTTGTGCACTGCAGAATAACAACAGTACACAGTTAACGGAATGCGTCAGTTCTTGTTTGCATTACATTCTAATGCATATTCTGTGCATTGTAATGCAAAGGATCATGTTATGTTATCTCTGCAATACACAAATGTGTAGATTAAGTTAGTTGTATGCAAAGCAATGCGAGGACATATGTTTCCGGATGTCTTTGCAGTGCACAGAACATAGCTTATATGTTATTCTGCGTTGCACAACGTTAGGTCCTGTGTGCAATTGCAACAGCACATATGTCATCTGAGTTAGTTCTTGTATGCACTGCATATGCATCTTCAATGCATTGTAATACAAAGCTCATGTTGTTATCTCTTCAATACACAAATGAATTAGTTGTTGTGTGCAAATCAACGCGATGCATTGTGTAATGCAAAGGCTAATATATCATGTTGTCTCTTCAATAAACAAATGTATAAGTTAGTTGTATGCAAAGCAACGCGAGAGCAAATGTGTTACTGTGTTGTCTTTTCAGTGCACAGAGGAATAAGTTAGATCTTTATGCAATTCTGTGTGTGATCCCTTCAACAAGCACATACGATAATTCCAGTGCACAATGGAATGAGTTGGTTCTTGTATGCACTGCAACGCAACAAGCGCATAGCTTATATGTTATTCTTCATTGCACAGCGTTGCATCGTATTTGCAATGCAATGCAACAAGCACATATGTCATCTTAACGGAATGAGTTAGTTCTTGTATGCATTGCATTATAAAGAATCTTCTATGCATTGTAATGCAAAGGCTCATGGTATGTTTTGTTATACTCACATGTATAAGTGAGTTGTATGCAAAGCAATGCGTTAGCACATACGTTATGTATTGTCTTTTCAGTGCACAGAGGATTAAGTTCGACCTTCTATGCAATTCTATGTGTTATCTTTTCAACAGCACGTTAACTCTTCAATGCACAACGGAATGAGTTCGTTCTTGTATGCACTGCAACGCAACAAGTGCATAGCTTATTTGTTATTCTTCATTGTTCTTATATGTTATTCATTGCACAACGATAGGTTCTGTGTGTAATGCACTGCAAACAGCACATATTTCATCTCTTCATTGCACAACTAAATTAGAACTTCTATGCATTGTAATGCAAAACTCTCATATGTTACAAGTTATATCTTCGAATATACAACAGAAGTTAATTGTACATTGCAAAGCAACGCATATATCATGCGTCATTCTGAAAATGCACAGCTGAATAATTTAGTTCTTGCATGCAACGGAAAAATCAATAAAAGTCAGGTTAGCGAAAATATATGTTTTAGCTCTGCAATGTGCAACGTTAAGTTCTTGCATGTAGTGCAATGAAAAAGTGTATTTGTCATTCTCAAATAAAAATGGAATGTTTTGTACGCAATGCAATGTGAAATCAAATATGTTACGTGTTATCTCTTCAACAGCACGTTAACTCTTTAATGCACAGTGGAATCAGTGTCAGTGTCAGAGGAATAAGTTAGATCTTTATGCAATTCTGTGTGTGATCTTTTCAACAGCAAATACGTTAACTCTTTCAATGCACAGAGGAATCAGTTCTTGTATGCACTGCAACGCAACAAGTGCATAGCTTATATGTTATTCTTCATTGCACAACGGTAGGTCCTGTGTGGAATGCACTGCAACCGCACATACGTAATCTTAACGAATGAGTTAGTTCTTGTATGCATTGCATTATAATGCATCTTCTATGCACAGCAATGCAAAATGTTGTCAATCTCTTCAATACAATAATGAAGTTAGTTGTGCAATGCGATAGCACATATGTTATATGTTGTCATTTCAATGCACAAACGGAATGAGTGAGTTCTTCAACATATGCAACGATGCAACGAAACAAGTGCATAGCTGTTGGATCCTATGCGCATTGCAATGTTCTCTTAACGGAATGATTTAGATCTTGTATGCATTGTAATGCAAAGGCTCGTGTTATGTTATCTCTTCAACACACACATGTATAAGTTAGTTGTATGCAAAGCAATGCGTTAAGCACATATGTTATGTATTGTCTTATGTATTGTCTTCGGTGTATAGTTAGGAATAAGTTAGATCTTAATGGTTAGATCTTAACGGAATGAGTTATTTCTTGTATGCATTGCATTATAATGCATCTTCTATGAATTGTAATGCAAAGGCTCATGTTGTTATCTCTTTAATACACAAATAAGTTAGTTGTGTGAAAATCAATGCATTGCATTGTAAAGGAAAGGCTCATATTATCTCTTCAATACACAAATGTATAAATTAGTTGTTGTGTACTAATCAATGCGATAGCACATATTTTATGTTTTGTCATTTCAATCCACAGAGGAATCAGTTCAGTTAGTCAGTTAGTGCTTGTATGCACCGCAACGCAAAACGTCCATACCTTATGTTATTCTTCATTGCAAAACGATATGTCCGGTGCGCTATGCACCGCAATTGCACAGATATAATCTCTTCATTGCATAACCAAATTAGTTAAATTTTCTATGCATTGTAATACAGAATGCTCGTCATATCTTCGATATACAACGGAAGTTAGTTGTTTTATGCAATGCAATGTGTTATTCTTCAACGCACACCTGAATGAGTTAGTTCATGTATACAGTGCAATGAAACAAGTGCATAGCTTATGTTAATCATAACGTTGGATCGTATGTGCAATGCAATGCAATAGCACATATGTTGTCTTAACGGAATGAGTAGGTTCTTGTATGCAATGCAATGCATCTTCTTTGCATATCTCTTCAATACACACATGTATAAGATAGTTGTATGCAAAGCAATGCGTTAGCACATATCTTAACGGAATGAGTTAGTTCTTGTATGCATTGCATTATAATGCATCTTCTACACATTGTAATGCAAAGGCTCATGTTGTTGTCTCTTCAAAACACAAATGAATAAGTTAGTTGTGCGCTAATCATTGCGATAGCTCATGTTATGTGTTGTCATTGTCAATGAGTTAGTTCTTGTACACAATGCAACGAAACATATCTTATGTTAATCACAACGTTGGATCGTATGTGCAATGCAAAGCACATATGTTATCTTATATTATAGTGCATCTTATGTGTGTTATGTGGTATGTGTAATGCAAAGCCTCATGTTATGTAATCTCTTCAATACACACATGAATAAGATGTAAGCAAAGCAATGCGTTAGCACATATGTTTTGTATTGTCTTGTTTATGTCTTGTCTTCAGTGCACAGAGGAATAAGTTAGATCTTCTATGCAATTCTATGTGTTAATCTCTTCAACAGCACACATGTTAACTCTTCAATGCACAACGGATTGAGTTAGTTCTTGTATGCACCGCAACGCTTGCATAGCACTGCATAGCACCTGTTGCGTTCTGTGTGCAATGCAATGGAACAGCTCATATTTTATTTCTTCATTGCACAACCAAATTAGTTAGATCTTCTATGCAAAAAGCTCATAAGTTACAACGGAAGAAGTTTGTTCATTGCAATGCAATGAAACAACGCATATTTAATGTGTTACTCTTAAAAAATACACATCTGAATAATTTAGTTCTCTTTTGCATGCAGTGCAGTGCGCACTTGCCAATGTTATGTCTTCAGTGCAGAAAGGAATGTTTGCTCTCGTTTAATGACCGTGAATCCAAATGCAATGCAGCAAATATGTGATGTGTCATTTCTTCAATATACAAAGGCATAAGCTATTTCTTGTATGCAATGCAATAAAAAAAAGAGAATGTCCGATGTGTCATTGTCAATGAGTTAGTTCTTGTATACAATGCAACGAAACAAGTGCATAGCTTATGTTAATCACAACATTGGATCGTATGTGCAATGCAATGCACGTATGTTATCTTAATGGAATGAGCTGCATTATAATGCATCTGTTATGTGTTATGTGTAATGCAAAGCCTCATGTTATGTTATCTCTTCAATACAATTATGTTATCTCTTCAATACACACATGAATAAGCATTGCATTGCATACAAAACCTGACTTCAATGCAAAAGTCAGGTTTTGTATGCAATGCAATGCTAGTTTTTTCAATGCACAACCTTAGTTTTTGCATGCAGTGCAATGAAAAAGTGTATATTTCATGTCATTCCTAAATGCAAAATGGAATAAATTTTGTAAGCAATGCAAATAACGATTATCAAATGTGTTATGTGTTCAAGTAGTTCAAGTGCATTACTTTATATGTGCACAACGGTTGCAATGCAGGTCGAGTGCTTTTGCAATGCAATGCAAAAGCACTTGTTATGGTCACAACTTCAGTGCACAACGAATGAGTTTCTTAAATTTACTGCAATGCAACAATATCTATGTTTTGTGTTTTCTCTGTACAGCGATTAAGCTGGTTATTTTATACAATGCAAAAGCACTCAAGTTAAGTTTTTCTACCTATGTTATGTATTTTTCTCTTCAATGCACAACGGTTAGTTCTTGCTACAATGCAATGAAACTGCACAGTTATGTTTATTCTTCATTGCACAACGTAATATTCAATCTAATGCAACGGCACATATGTAATGTGTTATCTCCCTCAGTGGACCGTACAACGAAATGAGTTTTTGTATGCAGTGCAGTGCAGTGCACTATATTGTGTTTTTCTCTTCAGTTATATTCTTATCTTCTATGTTCTTTTATATTAATTGCAATGCAACAGCAACGAAGTCATGTGTTATTTCTTTAACACACAAAGGATACAAATGCAAAAACACATATGTTATGAGTTTTCTCCAATGGCCTGAATACTAATTTACTGAATAAATTAGTTCTTGTATGCAATACAATGCAACAGCGAATGCACAACGGAATGAGCTGGTTTTTATTTTCATTGAAATGCAACAGCATCTATGTTATGTATTTTCTCCTTATTGCACTACGATTAAGCTAGGTATTATATGCAATGCAAAAGCACTTGTATTATCCCATGCACAACGATTACCTAATCTCCTATGCAATGCAGTGCAAAAGCACTTATATGAGTTAGTGCACTTCTTCAATGCACAATGCAATGAGTTAGTTCTTGCATGCAATGCAATGCACAAAGGAATAAGTTAGTTCTGGCCTACGATAAAAAGAAAAGAAGTTATTCTTCATTGCACAACGTAATATTAAATCTAATGCAACAGCTAATGCAAACTAATGCAATCTAATGCAACATATGTTATGTGTTATCTCTTCAGTGTACAGTGAATTAGTTAGTTCTTGTATGCATGCAATGCAACAACACGTATGTTATGTGTTACCTCTTTAATGCACAACAGAAAAGTTCTTGAATGCAAAAGTTGAAATGTGCGTAACATTTGTGTTATTCTTCAATGCAAAACGGAATAAGTTAAGTCTTGTATGCACTGCAATAAAATAAAGGAAAACATGTTATTCCTATATTCCATTTGCAATTTAACAACACATATGATATGTGTTTTCTCTTCAAGTGCAAAGGAATAAAATAGTTATGCAGTGCAGTGCAACGGTGCCTGGGTTATATGGATATCCCTTTAATCCAAAGCGGAAGAGTTTTGTATGGTATATGTTATATGTTATGCTCTCACGCTCATGCTCTCAACGATGCACAACGGAATAAGTTCTACAAGTACATTGAATAAGTATACAATGAAACAGTTTATGTTATTGTAGGATTAAATTAAACAGATTTTATGTTATTTTTCACTGCACAACGGATTATGCAACAGTACTTATGTGTTATCATTTCAATGCACTACAGAACTTATGTTATTAATGTTATTAAGTTATTTTGTTACGTTATTTTACTAGTTATTTATAACTTACTGTTTTAGGCGTCTTTTAACCTCATTTCGTTTTTGTGTACTACTGTATTTATACAATGACAATAAAGATTAGACTAACTTATTCCGTTGTGCATTGAAGTATTAGAATAAGATTATTCTTATTCTTATTCATATTCATATTCTTATTCTTATTCTTATTCTTATTCTTATTCTTCAATGCACAACGGAATAAATTAGTAATTACTTGCAATGTAATACAACAGCATGGTGTTATTTCTTAGATGCACAATTCCTTAACTTAGATCGTGTATGCAATGCAATAACATATGTTGTGTTATCTTTTCATCGCACAACAGAATGCATTAGTTCTTATATGCAATGCAATGTGCAATGCACAAAGGAATAAGTTCTTGCATGCAATGCATTGCAATAGCACATATGTGTTCAGTGCATAACAGAACAATTTCAATGCAATGCGACAGCAAATGCACAATGCATTAAGTTAGATCGTGCATACAACGGACAACAAAATGCGTTAGTTAGCAATCTCGTGTTATTCTTCAGTGCACAACGGAATAAGTTTGTGCTTGTATGCAATGCAGTGCAACAGCACGTATGTTGTGTTAACTCTTAAATGTATAACGGATTTAGTTAGATCGTGTATACAATGCATCAGCACATATGTGTTCTCTCTTCAGAGAACTGATGCTGATGTTCTCTCTTGTACACATCGCAATTAGTTATTTCTATGCAGTGAAACAGAACATAAGATAAGATATACTATGCTTCTATGCATATAAGTTGATTCTTGCATGCATTGCATCAGCATGTTATGTGTTACTTCAGTGTACATCTGAATTAGTTAGTTCTTATATTCTTTGTAATGCAACAGCACAAATGTTGTGTTATTGTGTCATTGAAGAATGCACAACCGAATAAGACAGTTATTGCATGCATTGCTATGTGTTATGTGTTTTTATATTCTTTGTAATGCAACAGAACATGGTTGAAAAGGTTGTATGCAGTGCAATGCAACAGCACAAACGTTATGTGTCCTCTTCACAGCAGAATGAGTTCTTGTATGGAATGCCATGTAACAACTCATTTGTTATTTCTCTTTAGTGCACAGCGAATGAGTTAGTTCTTATTTTCATTGTATGCAATGCAACGAGCATAAGATGTGTTATTCTTCAATAAATTAGTTTTTGCATGCAAAGCAACAGCAATCTTTTGAAACATATTTTAAGGGCAATTCTTCAAAGCATAACACATTAAGTTCGTGTATTCAATGCAGTTATCAATGCAGTTATCAATGTATTCAATGCAGTTATCTCTTCAATGCACATTGGATTAAGTTAGTTCTTAGTTCTAAAACAGAGCATATTATACAGTGTTATTCTTCTTTGGATAACGGATTAAGTTACATCGTGTATGCAAAGCAGTGTTCTGTTATGTTCTGCTTATGAAACAATTTCATTGCAATGAACGTATCATATGTGTTATTCTTCAATGGACAACGAAATAGGTTAGTTTTTTTGTATATGCAAAGAAACCGTATTCTTCACTGCACAACAGATTAAGTGATCATGCAATGCAACAACACATATGTCATGTGTTATCTCTTCAATGAACAATGTAAATTCATGTTTTAAAAATTTCAAAACAATGCGCGGTTTGTGCATAGCTTATTCTTCAATGCAAAACGGTTAGATCTGAAAGTTAGATCTGTGGTGTGTTGTGATGTGATCTATCTCTTTGTTTCAGCGCCTGTAAACACAAGATATGCTTTCTTTCTTACATGCATAGAAGTAGTGAGATGTTCTGTAACACAAGAATGTCTTATTGCATCGAAAATAAGCAACTTCTATTGCAAGAAACATTATCATTATCATTATCTAACATTAGCAGTTGTCTATCTATATGTCTTGCAAATTAGCATCTGTGGGGTCTTTGGCCAGAAATATTTTCAATAGATCAAATATGGACCACTGTCTGGCTGTCTACATAGTCGATGTCTACTAAGCATTCTATCACAGTGAATTTGAATTTGAGCTACCATTTAATGTTTTTTTTTTTTTTTTTTTTTTTTTGCGATAGTAATTTTTAAGTTGTCATTACTGGACACAACCACAATGCTTAATACTGCAGCATTTATAATTAAGTGATTCTGAAATAATGAAAACTCACTGTGATGAAACTCATAACATCTTATTAATTTCATCACAGTGAAAAAATTGTTTTCGTTATTTCAATGAATAATGAGTAATACTCTGCCGCCATCTAGTGGCTGCAGTTAAAATTTAATGTTATTTTATTTTAATTGTTTGTTTTGGCAGCAATCTTCCAAATAAACAATGGCATGTTATCCATGTTATCACCAGGAGTGAACGTGTGAAATGCAGTTTTTCTTTAAAGTGAATTATATATTACAAATTGAGGCAAATAAAAATAAAACTCTTAAAAAAGCGAGTGAATCATCTTAAGTGTCAAAGAACATGTACTGTAGAACTGATATTCAGGGTCTCCCCAGACAGTAAAATATGATTCACTCACTTTTTTATAACGGTAGTTTTTTTATTTGCCTCAATTTTGTAATATATAATTCACTTTAAAGAAAATATACATTTTTCACTTTCACTCCTGGAATAACATGGAAAATGTGCCATGGTTTATTTAGAAGATTGCTGCCATCTACTGGATTTTTTTTTTTTTTTTTTTTTTTAAATAAAATAAAAACAAATTTTAACTGCAGCCACTAGATGGCGGCAGAGCATTACTCAATGGCCCATTTGTCATTTCCTCATAGATACACATCTGTTCACATGTTCTTTGTTTAGATTTATGTTTAGCCATTATTACAATATATATAAAAAAAGACTTTGACAAAGTTGATCATTTTTTAGCATTTAACGTGCAATTATGCCACATTAGTCAGTAAAACAGTGTGATAGCAGAGTAGCTGTTTTAAGAAAACGCACTTAGTGAGGATGTTTCTTGTGATCAAATGTTAAGTTGTCATTACTGTGCACGGCGATAATGCCGTGCACAGTACGGGTGCTTATTATACAGCAGCATTTAAAACCTTCATACTCTCATCGAGTGTGATTACAAATCCTTCCCACGCAGGTCAAAATGACCCGAAGAATTAAAATTACACTTCTTAATTTTTAAGAAGTTTTTTTTTTTTGTTCCAGAAAGCTTATATTATGTCATTCTGAATTTTTTAAATGCTATTTTTTCGGAATTTCATGTTATTTATTATTTTATTTACAATAAAAATAAGAACATTTTCCACATTCTTCAACTTCAATACAAAATAACTGCAGTGCATGCAAAGATCAGTTAAAAAAAAAAAAAAAATGCATTGGTGTCTCTGCCGACCTGTTGCGGGAAAAAAATATATATAACATGGCATTTCATGACAATTGCCACTAGATGGCCTTAAGGCTGTATGGAGCAAATGACCCACTGGGAACAAAACTCCCATTTGAAGTCAATTTGCTTTTTTATGCATTCAGGTATATATTTAGACATTACAAAATCCTAATGTAACTGGTTCAACCTTAATTTTATGAAGAGACAAGAATACTTTTTGTGCGCAAAACAAAACAAAAATAATGACTTTATTCAACAATATCGTCTCTTCTGTGTCATTCTCATACATTGTTTACATCCAGCACTTATCCTACATCCGAACGCCGACTTACTATTGGCCCGCTCCTGCATCTGCATCGTTGCTGCTCACTTGCGCAGCTTTGGCCAATACTGAGCCGGCATTCAGACGTAATAACGGAAGCCAGAAAATAATGTTTGTTTATTTGTTGAATAAAGTCGTCATTTTTGTTTTGTTATTTGCGCACAAAAAGTATTCTCGTCGCTTCATAAAATTAAGGTTGAACCACTGCAGTCACGTTGACTGTTTTAACTGTCTTTAGTACCTTTGTGGACCTTGAAAGTGTTGATTAAATTGCTGTCTATAGACGAGTCATATACATCTCGGATTTCATCCAAAATATCTCAATTTGTGTTCCAAAGATGAAAGAAGGGAGAGTAATTGATAACAAAAATTTCATTTTTGGGTGAAATAACCCTTTAAATTTTGGTAAGGCATGCTCCAAAAGTGGTTTAACCAGGACCATGCTCATTCAACATACGATCAAGTAAAAAAAAAACCTTACAAAACAGAAGAAAAAACAATAAAGATAGAACTTAATACATATGCCTAACAAAGAAAAGCAAAACATTGGCTACAGGCCCAAGAAACAAGTGATGGGCGATTTCAAAACACTGCTTCATGAAAGTTACAGATCAAAGACTCTTTGGACAGAAATATGTTCAATAGGTCAAATATGGGCTACTGTATGGTTGAAACATCAAAGTAATTCAGTGAGTATATACAAAATGTTGAAGATCGAGGACTCATTGGCCTGAAATATGTTCAATATGTCAAATATGGACTACTGTATGGCTAATGTATCATCAAAAGGAGTCAAAATGTATGTATGGAAAGTTAAAATTTGAAGACTCTTTGGTCAGAAATATGTTCAATAGGTCAAATATGGACTACTGTATGGTTGATGAGACATCAGTAGGAGTCAATGAGCATGTACATGAAATGTTCAAGCTTGAGGACTCTTTGGCCTGAGATATGTCCAACAGGTCAAATATGGGCTACTGTATGGTTGATGAAACATCAAATTGCGTCAGAGATTATATACAAAATGTTCAAGATCGAGGACTATTTGGCCTGAGATATGTCCAACAGGTCAAATATGGACTACTGTATGGTTGATGAAACATCAAATTGCGTCAGAGATTATATACAAAATGTTCAAGATCGAGGACTCTTTGGCCTGAGATATGTCCAACAGGTCAAATATGGACTACTGTATGGCTGATGAAACATCAAAAGGAGTCAATAAGTGTGAATATGAAATTTTCAAGATTGAGGACCCTTTGGCCCATAATATTTTCAGTAGGTCAAATATGCACTACTGTCTGGCTAATGTAACATCAAAAGGAGTCAAAGTGTATGTATGGAAAGTTAAAGTTTGAAGACTCTTTGGTCAGAAATATGTTCAATAGGTCAAATATTAAAAACTGTAAGGTTGATGAAACATCAGTAGGAGTCAATGAATATGTATGAAGTGTTTAAGATTGAACACTCTTTGGCCAGAAATATGTTCAGTACTGTATGGTTGATTAAACATCAATAGGAGTCAATGAGTATAAATAAAATGTTCAAGATTGAGGACTCTTTGGCCTGAAATATGTTCAAGAGGTCAAATATGGACTACTATATGGCTGATGAACCATCAAAAGGAGTCAATGAGTATGTATATGAAATTTTCAAGATTGAAGACTCTTTGGCCTATAATATGTTCAGTAGGTCAAATATGGGCTACTGAATGGTTGATGAAACGTCAAACTGAATCAGTGAGTATATACAAAATGTTTAAGATTGAGTACTCTTTGGCTTGAGATATGTCCAATAGGTCAAATATGGGCTACTGTATGGTTGATGAAACATCAAATTGCGTCAGAGATTATATACAAAACGTTTAAGATCGAGGACTCTTTGGCCTGAAATATGTTCAATAGGTCAAATATGGACTACTGTAAGGTTGATGAAACATCAATAGGAGTCAATGAGTATGTATGAAATGTTCAAGACTGAACACTCTTTGGCCTATAATATGTTCAGTAGGTCAAATATGGACTACTGTCTGGCTAATGTAACATCAAAATGAGTCAAAAGCTATGTATGGAAAGTTATAAATTGAAGACTCTTTGGCCAGAAATAATTTCAGCAGGTTAGTTATGGGCTACTGTATGGTTGATGAAACATGAATAGGAGTCAATTAGTGTGTATGAAATATTCAGGATTGAGGACTCTTTGGCCCATAATATTTTTCAGTAGGTCAAATATGGACTACTGTATGGTTGATGAAGCATCAAAAATAATTCAGTGAGTATAGACAAAATGTTCAAGATTGAGGAATCTTTGGCCTGAAATTTGTTCAACTGGTTAGTTTTGAACTATTCTGTGGTTGATGTATCATCATTAGTAGTTTATGAGAAAATATAGTAAGTTACCCATATCTTTAATAGGTCAAATATGAACACTGTATGGTTGATGAAACATCAATAGGAGTCAATGAGTATGACACATGACATTTTCAAGAGTGAGGACTCTTTGTCCTATAATATGTACACTAGTTCAAATATAAGGCTACTGTCTGGATAATGTAACATCAAAAGGAGTCAAAATGTATGTATGGAAAGCTACATTTCGAAGACTCTTTGGTCAGAAATATATTCAATAGGTCAAATATTGACCACTATATGGTTGATGAAACATCAGTAGGAGGCAATGAGTATGTATGAAGTGATTTAGATTGAGCACTCTTTGGCCAGAAATATGTTCAGTACTGTGTAGTTGATGAAACATCAATAGGAGTCTGTAGCAAGGTTAGCAGATGTAGGAAGAAGGAGGCAGGAACCGGCGAACGTTCACAAACTTTAATTCCAAAATAAACAAACAACAAAACGAAAGTAAATGTGGCAGTCCCTCACGGACGACTGCCACACACACAAACATTCCTTCACTGTTGTCGCTCTTCCTTTTATGCTCCTGGAGCTCCTCCGTATATATATATATATATTTATATAGATATATAAAATTTTCAAGGTTCAAGGTTGAGGACTCTTTGGCCTGAAATATGTCCAATAGGTCTAATATGGGCTACTGTCTGGATAATGTAACCTCAAGAGGAGTCAAAAAGTATGTATGGAAAGTTAAAATTCGAAGACTCTTTGGTAAGAAATATGTTCAATAGGTCAAATATAGCCTACTGAATGGTTGATAAAACATCAAATGGAGTCAATGAGTATACATGACATTTTCAAGATTGAGGACTCTTTGGCCTATAATATGTTCACCAGGTCAAATATGGGCTACTGTCTGGATAATGTAACATCAAAAGGAGTCAAAAGGTATGTATGAAATTAAAGTTCGAACAGTCTTTGGCCAGAAATATGTTCAGTAGTTCAAATATGGGCTACTGTATGGTTGATGAAACATCAATAGGAGTCAATGAGTGTGTATGAAATATTCAGGATTGAGGACTCTTTGGCCCATAATATTTTCAGTAGGTCAAATATGGACTACTGTATGGTTGATGAAACATCAAATTGATTCAGTGAGTATAGACAAAATGTTCAAGATTGAGCACTCTTTGGCCTGAAATTTGTTCAGCTGGTTAGGTTTGAACTATTCTGTGGTTGATGTATTAGTTTGTGAGAAAATATAGTAAGTTACCCATTAATGACTGTAAGGTTGATGAAACATCAATAGGAGTCTGTAGCAAGGTTAGCGGATGTGGGAAGAAGGAGGCAGGAACCTTCATGTTTCCTTCTGGAGCATCAGTGAATGTCTGAACCTTTTTTAATAGTTGTGTTTGAGTCCCTCAATTGTCCTCAGTGTGAAAAGACGGATCTCAAAATCATTCAGTCATTGCTGTAAAGGGTTCAAATATGCAAAAGATGGTGGAAAACTGAAGAATCTGCAGGACCTGGAGAATTTTTCTGAAGAACAGAGCTCAGTTTAACTGTTCAGAGCAAACAAGAGACTCATGAACAACCATCACAAAACAAACAAACAGAACATCCAGGTAACCACACACAGTATTAAGAATCAGTGGTTCACATACTTATGAATGGGGTTATTTTAATAAATTCAGCTATTTTTTTGTCTTGTGGATTATATGTAAACATCTTTTATGTAAAATATCTTACTCAGGAGAGTACTATATAAAAAATAACATGCATTTTGTATTACCTCATTTATTTTGTTAAAATTATTCACATTTTCACAGATTCTGCAAGTGGTTCACATACTTTTTCTTGCAACTGTATATAAAATTTTCAAGATTGAGGACTTTTTGGCCTATAATTTGTTCAGTAGGTCAAATATGGACTTCTGTCTGGATAATGTAATGAGTCAAAAAGGTATGTATGAAAAGATAAATTCGACAATTCTTTGGTCAGGAATACTTTCAAAAGGTCAAATATGGACTACTGTATGGTTGATGAAACATCAATAGGAGTCAAGGAGTATGTATGAAGTGCTCAACATCGAGTACTCTTTGGCCAGAAATATGTTCAGTAGGTCGAATATGGACTACTGTATGGTTGATGAAACATCAATAGGAGTGAATGAGTGTGTATGAAATGTTCAAGATTGAGGACTCCTCGGTGTATAATATGTACAGTAGGTCAAAAATGAACTATATGGCTAACGTAACATCAAAATCACATGAAAAGTATGTATGGAAAGTTAAGATTCGAAGACTCTTTGGTCAGAAAAATGTTATAGGTCAAATATTGGCTTACTGTATGATTGATTAAACATCAAAATTAGTCAGTGATTATATACAAAATATTTAAGATTGAGGACTCTTGGCCAATAATATGAAAAAATTATGCATGAAATAATATGCAATAATTATGTATGAAAAGTTAAATTCATAAACTCTTTTGGTCAAAAATATATTCAAATATGGACTACTGTAAGGTTGATGAAACATCAACATCAGTCAATGAGTATGTATGAAATGTTCAAGCACGAAGACTCTTTGGTCAGAAATATGTTCAATATGTCAAATATGGACTACTGTATGGTTGAAGAAACATCAATAGGAGTCAATAAGCATTTATGAAATGTTCAAGATTGAACACTCTTTGGGCTATAAACTGTTCAGTAGGTCAAATATGGACTACTGTCTGGGTAATGTAACATCAACATTGGAGAGTTAAAATTCGAAGACTCTTTGGCCAGAAATAAGTTCAGTTGTCAAATATGGACTACTGTATGGTTGATGAAACATCAAAAGGAGTCAAGGAGTATAAAATGTTCAAGATCAAGGACTCTTTAGCCAAAAATTATGTTCAATAGGTCAAATATGGACTACTGTATGGTTGATGAATCAAAAGGAGTCAATGAGTGTATATATGAAATTTTCAAGATTGAGGACTCTTTGGCCTATAATATTTTTAGTAGGTGAAATATGGGTTACTGTATGGTCGATAAAACATCAAATTGAGTCAGTGAGTATATACAAAATGTTCAAGACTGAGGACTCTTTTGACTGAAAGTTGTTCAATAGGTCAAATATGGACTACTGTATGGTTGATGTAACATTAAAAGTAGTCAAAAAGTTGATTTACAGTTTTTTACAATTGCTAACAAGCGTTTATGGTGTTGATGGTGCTCCTGTCGAGGGTGGGATGGTGTCCTCTTGGTAGTTAGTGCCCTACGCAGACCACATATTCTGCATATATGGAAAAGTGGTAGTGGAATCGTTGTAGTATGAAGCTTTTACTGAAATGAACATTTATTCTATTTATTTATTTTATTTTTTGCAATTGTGAATTTACATCTCACAATTCTGACTTTTTTTCTCTGAATTGTGAAATATAAACTATAGAAATTGAGAGAAAAAAAGTCAGACTTGTGAGATAAAACGGCATAATTACCTTTTTTATTTTCTATTCATGGCAAAAATGAGCTTTCATAGGTTCCACATGTGTAAGGAGGGAAACCATAGAGATGCACAATCCAGCATACATTCTTCCTCCTCTCCCATACCTCTTTTCCTCCCTTGTCCTGATCCAACTACTCCTCTGCTCCTTCATGTTCCTCTCCCTTACCCAGACATTTTTTTCTCTCTGCTCCTCTGTGTTGTTCTTCATCCACACTGAACAAATCCGATTCAAAGAGTCCTATTATACTGTGTGTCCATGTAATGAAAAGAACTTCAACACCTGACCGTGCCCCCAACTGAGATTGGAATCTACTATTTCTCAATATTTCAGTAATCTGCTAATTAAAAATGCTTATCAATTGTTTCAGTATTTGTTTGATATATTTTTTTTCAATACTTTTGAGCTGCTGTTTTTGCAGAAGTAGAGGTTTTATACTATATTTAAAGATTGGAACATTGGGTCTTTATTTGTGACTTGCTGTGTTTAAGCATTTGCAAATAAGATCAGAAAGATCCATGATTTTGGTATTGGGTAAGCTTTTATGAAAATAAAATGTAAGCATTTTAGAAATGTGTTAATTGACTGAATTTTGTGTGAAAACGACATGAATTGTGTTAATGGTATGGTCACAACAGACGGGTGTGTTTAGAGTTTTGTTTAGAGTTTTGAAAATGTGACTACAGATTGGACAAAATTATCTTAGCAATTGAAAAAAACTGTAACAACTTAAATACAAAATAACTCCACATTCTGCAGTGCATGCAAAGGTCAGTTAAAAATCATCGTAATACACATTACATTGGGTGTCTGCTGACCTCTTTTGGGAAAAAATAATATAAAATGGCATTTCATGACTATTGCCACTAGATGGCCTTAAGTAGCAAATGACAAAAGTTCCCAGTGGTTCCCATATTTGACTTATTACAATTTTTCTCGATTGCTAAAACACTATAACCAGGCTTTTGAACTAAAATGTCAAAACCATAACACCATTTATCAAAAAGCACACCCAATTCTCTAAACTCTAAACACTACTCCCCTGTTTTGACAGATTTGTTGAGCTGTCACTGCAGAACTCTACACACAATTCGCTTACAGTTTTTTTCAACTGCGTACACACATTTTCAAAACTTTGTCTCTTTTTTTCAAAACTTTACACACAAATCCAAGGATTGCACACACAAAATGCAAAATGCCTCACATCTCTTGCAAAATGAAACTGCATTCAAAATATCACAAACACATCTCAAAAGCAAACATTTGTCTTACTTTGCAAACACATTTGCCATAATATTCTATTTTTGGATATATCATATACACACAGTTATTCAAAACCAAAAGCTCTTCTTTAATAAGCTGCTATGTACATTTCTGTACAAGATTGAAAGTAATTGGCAAGAGAGATGTTGAAAAATTCATGGTAAGCATGAAAGCAAGATTGAAACTTTTTTTTTTTTTTTACTGTAAGCATTTGTGGTTCTGAATACAGTGTTGCACAGTACGAAAGAAAATAAATACATCAACCATGTATAGTTGGACCAAAAAAAAAAACAAAAAACTAGCAACCAAAAAAACTAGCATAATTTTGAAAAAGGTGAATATTCCAAAGGAATGGTGTGTATGTGTGTCCTGGTATGGGACCACATGTCCCCACAGGTAAAGTAATACCAATGCATTTTGAGTTTGTGGGGACATTTTTAAAGTCCCCATGAGGAAACAAGCTTATACATAAATCATACAGAATGATGTTTTCTCAACATCTAAAATAGCAGAATGTTTTCTGTCATGGGTAGGTCTAGTGGTAAGGTTAGTGTAGGGGGATAGAATAGACAGTTTGTACACTATAAAAACCATTATGCCTATGGAATGTCCCCATAAACCATGGAAACCCAACATGTGTTGTGTGTGTTTGTTGGTGGGCAAGATGGTTGGGTGCATCTAGGCTCCATTTCTCCTCCTGGCTGGGTCCAGCCACAATACTTCATCCACGTCACATACTATATTCTCTCTTGCGTATCTAACCTTGGATGAAGGCAGCGTCAGTGTCTCCACATGCCTCCTCCATTGCCTGGAGAAGTATTATGTTGACATAGGGACAACAATCATGCACTTTCCAGCACCATGTGGAGAAAAAAAAATCCTCAATAGGGTTTAGAAATGATGAATATGGAAGCAAGTAGACAACAGAAAAGTTGTTCAAAACCTATAACTTGACCTTTGGCCTATTTATAGGCCTATTCTAAAGCCATGATTGGTTGGTGTTAAGTAAAGCAATAAGTGTTTGTGCATGTGCGGAGTGTGAGGCACTGATGAATTAGTGTGGCATTTTAATTGGTTGTGTTTGAAAAAGGAAATCAAGATACTTCCTGTTAGATTTTTGTGTTTTGCAAAAAGAGTGAGTCAAAGGCTGAGAATTAGTGTGTAGTTTTGCAGATTTGGTGTGTGGTTCTGCTGTTTGAGTGTCAGGTTTCAGAAATTGTGTGACAAGTAAGGATTTTGTGTGTAAGCAGTTGAAAAAAATTGTAATTTCTTATTGCGTACACCATGTGGTCATTTTGAAAGCACTAGCATTCAATACTGTTCATTCAAGTCAGCACAGCTTGAGCTTAATTAGCACACAATTCCCCAGATGAAAATACTAAGAGTCAAAATTGAACACACATCAATCAGATCCTTCAATAGATAGATAAAAGGGCCCAAATCAGTTCACTGAGTTTTGAAACAATGGATCCACAGAGAAATGAAGGAATAGGTCGAAGAGGGAGAGGAGGAGGAGGAGGAGGTGGAAAAGGAGGACGAGAACAAGGAAGGGGAAGTGCAAGGGCAAGCAGACAAGCAGTCCGTAAGAAATTCGAGCCACTTAGTTGACCTTGTCCTTGTCCATGGTATGTCTATGAGGGAGGCTGGGCAAGGAGTACAGCCAAATTTGAGTCGCGTCACCGTTGCCTCCATCATCAGAACCTTCAGGGAGGAAAACAGGTAGGTGTTCTGACAAATGCGTGCCAGGGGTGGATCAGGCAGTCATGTAGAGGATTTTACCCCCGTTGCCTGGCTAAGGCCAATTGTGATGTGGATGAGATTCTCTGGTCTGATCCAGACCAAAGAGCTGCTGAGGTGGAATAATTTTTATTTTTATTATTTTATTATAATTTTTTTTTTTTTTTTACTGTGTTATAAATGAATAAAAATGTGCAATGTATACATTGGTTGTGTCTTTTGTGTTCATTATGTGAAAAGGTTTTTGAGGGGGGCAGCCACAAGCAACATAACATAACAGTTTTGGAAATGTTGTTTTGAATTTATTGCACCGGTGTGTAAGACTATGTTGTAGTGTATGTGTTTTTGAGGGCTTGTGTGTGATGCCTGAGGGCAAAGTTTGTTTTTTCAGCAAGAGTGAATGGTTTTGAGTGTAGAGCTTCATTTTGACCTGAAAATAGGATGTTTGGGAAATTGGGTGAGACGTTATGGATTTGTGTTTACTGTTTTGAGAATACGAGGCATAGTTTCAAGAAATGTGTTTAAGCAATCAAGAAAAACTGTAAAAAACTCCCATTTGAAGTCAGTTTGCTTCTTTATGCATTCAGGTATATATTTAGACATTACAAAATCTTTTTTTGGAAAATTTTGAGAATTTTTAGTTTCACAAATCCACCCATCATCTACTTAAACCAATCAGATAACAGACATATTGCCCATGTACATTTTTATCATTTCATTTCCTATTTGGAATGGAATAATGATTGAAAAGATGTTTTTTCATTTAGTTTAACAAACAAATGAGAAATGAGCCGAAATCTCATTTTCCATTTGTTAGTGCTGTAAGGAGGTTTTGACAAGCTAGGCAGGCAGCAAGAAAAGCAAAAGTCTCTTGAATTTTGCTTTAATTTTTGGTAAGGCATGCTCAAAAAGTGGTGTAACCGGGACTATGCTCATCCAAATAGAATCAAGGAAAAAAAAAGGAAAAAACAATAAAGTAGCACTTAGTAAAAGTGCTACTTTACAGAACTACAACTGACTTCAGCCACAGCCTTAGATGAAATTAACTGAAGATAAAATACATTAAATATCTGAAGATCTGATTAAACAACTCTACAAACAGCATTACCAGCTTCACTTATTACTAACCAGACTGACTTTATTTCTGTCACACGTCTACAGCAGTTCTTATTGAGAATTAACAGAAGTTTACAGACGTCATAACGTCTCACGCAATTCCCCAAACATCCTATTTTCAGGTCAGAATAAAGCTTTACACTCAAAACCATTCACTCTTGCTGAAAAACCAAACGTTGCCCTCAGACATCACACACAAGCCCTCAAAAACACACACACTACAACATAGTCTTACACACTAGTGAGATAAATTCAAAACAATACTACAAAAACCAAAAACAAAAACCAGTAATAAGTTGTGTCACTTGTGGTTCTCCCCCTCACTGAACTTTTCACATGATGAACACGTGTATACATTTGCATATTTTTTATTCCTTAATGTACTGTACAGTACAATACACCAAACAACAAAAAATATTCTGCCCCAGCATCACATCTTTGGTCTGGGAAAGGCCAGAGAATCTCGTCAACTTCACTCGGCTTCTTCCATTCCATTGTCTCTGTGTCCTACAAAAATAGAAGTACTGATTACTGTAACTTGTAACACATCCTTTTTACAAAATGGAAGCAGACAGAAACTATCGGTATATAAGGCACTTTGTGTTGTAACACTCAAAAGTTACAGTAGAGTACACTGAGGTACACCTACCTATTTTCCTCCCTGAAGGTTCTCATGATCGAGGCGATGGTGAAGCAACTTAAGTTTGGCTGAACTCATTGCCCAGACTCCCTCATAGTCATACCATGGACAAGGACATGGTCAACTAGTGGCACGAATTTCATCTGAGACTCCTTGTCTCCTTGCACCTCATCCTTATCCTCATCCGCGTCCTTCTCCTCTTCCCTCGCCTCTTCCTCCACTCTTTACCGCTCTTGCTTATCCTCTTCCTCCTCCTCTCTGGTGTCCTCGACCTTTTCATTCACGTCTCTCTGGATCCATTGTTCCAAAACTGAATGAACTGACTCGGGCTCTTTTATCTCTCTGTTGAAGGTTCTGATTGGTGTATGATAAATTTTCACTCTTAGTGTTTCCACATGGGTAACTGTGTGCTAACTGAGCTCAAGCTATGCTGACTTGAGTGAACAATGTTGAATGCTAGTGCTTTCTAAATGACAACATGGTGCAGGCAATGAGAAATGAAGGGATTTGTGTGTAGAGTTTTGCAGTGACAGTTCAACAAATCTGATTCATGTGTCAAAAAGGGGAATAGTGTTTATAGTTTAAGGAAAAGGGTGTGCTTTTTGATAAATGGCGTTATGATTTTGAAATTTTAGTTCAAAAGCCTGGTTATAGTGTTTAAGCAATCGAGAAAAACTGTAAGAGCCATGATCACAGAAATCGCCACAATTGTTTCACAATGGCAATCTTTCATCTGGGACAGCCAAAAATCGTGCAGTGTATCCCGGGCTTTAGATGTGATGGATTCTATTGTCCAGTTAGCATTTTCACTCCAAAATGGCTGCCGCGCTACCGAAGCGCCACCTAGTGGCTGTTACCCAAAAAGCATCAGCGTTTCGCCTCTTGGATTCTATACATATACTCTTTGGCTACATCCTAACTGGGGCATGTTCAAGCTCAAACCGGTGCGCAACGTTTTGCTACGGTTTCCGGGTTGAACGACATGTTTCCAGAAAACAATGTGCAACGGGTTTTGAGATACGTTTTCTCTTGTTTGGTGGGTGTGTCAAAAATATCAGCCCAATCAGCATGTATATAAACCATGTGGTATATAAACCAGCTCGCACAATGTGTCCAAGTAAAGTCATTTACAAATGTGTCCGCTGCAGCTCGGTATACAAGTATGTAACATCGAGCGTATTTTGCAGTATTAAACACGTATTTATACCGATTTCATCAGGCTCCGACAATTCTTCAAAAACAATACAAAAAATGGCCTTCTCGGCTGCCATATTTGTAACTCTTTCGTCATCAGAACAGGGTTTTTAATGCACACCGTTTCCGTTTAAAAAACGTTTTGCAATGTTTTGTCGGGGCTGAATGCAGCCCTGTTCCGAAACGTTTCGAAATTTCAATGGAACATGTGTTTTACCTGATCTCTGATCAGTTTTATATGTTTGTACACGTTTTAATTAGACATGAGTATAATTAAAAATAATAATAGTAGTTAATGGTCTCTTACTGGCCTGTTTAGCTGAGCCATCCATTAAAAAAAAAAAAGCCCTGAAAATTGATAAAAGAGCACATATTACACAGACACTTCATATTTAATCTTATTATGATGATTAGTCAATTTCATTCGATAGATTTAAAACAATATCCAATGTTTATAAAAGGTGTTTTTATGCATGTTCAGTTTTTGTTGGATTTACACTGTTCTGACCAGCAGGGGTCACCAGCGTGTCACGTTTCAAACACTTCGAAACTGAATCAATTTGTGAAGAAATTGGTTCAGTTGATTCGAAGCTTTGAAAAGCTTGGTTTCTCCCATCACTACAAAACAAACAAACAAACAAACAAACAAACAAAAAAACACTCCTCTCTCAACAAACATTTGTCCTGCGTCTCAATGTGCATACTAGTAACTGTGACATTAGTAATATTCAATATTATTTAGGGTGGATAGGGTGGATAGTATGCACATTAGGATGCAGGGTTGGACTCTCTTTATGGATGAGGCTCCTCCCCCCACATTCAAACAGTACAATGACAAACCTCAGTCAATTACAAACTAGATATTCTAAGTTTAACATAAATATTAGGACAATTTCCACTTATTTCAACTACAAAAACCACAAGCATTTGAAAACACATGCATTCAATGCAATAACATTCTCAATAATTCAACTCCTCCCCCTCAGGACGGTATATATCTGGCTTCCTGTTTGCAGGCCCCTCCTATTAGAAAGCTCAGATGAAGAAGGTAAGACAAAATCTCTAAAGAGAATCGTTATTATTAAAAAAAAGCCCTGTTTGTCTACTTCCAATTCATGATTTCTTGTTTACAGAAACTCAGATACAGAGAATAACAAACATCAGTCACACTGGAATGTGCACCTTGATTTGTGGAATAATAACAATCTTGTTTGCTACCCTTGGGAGATATCATTAGGAAGCATGGCGTTAGTTTTCACTGTTACGCTGATGATACTCAGCTCTATATTTCTTCGCGCCCTGACGAAACTTACCAATTCACAAAATTAACGGAATGCATAGCTGATATAAAAAATTGGATGACCAGTAATTTCCTACTACTAAATTCAGAAAAAAGAGATTCTAATTTTTGGACCAAAAACTTCTTCACGTAATAACCTAGAATATTGTCTAACACTTGACGGCTGCTCTGTTAAGTCTTCGTTGTCAGTTAGGAACCTGGGTGTGCTCTTTGATACCAATCTTTCATTTGAAGGCCATGTTACTAGCATCTGTAAAACCGCATTCTTCTATCTTAAAAATATATCTAAACTACGACATATGCTCTCAATGAAAAATGCAGAACAGTTAGTTCATGCGTTCATGATCTCAAGGCTAGATTACTGTAACGCTCTACTGGGTGGTTGTTCTGCTCGTCTGATAAATAAACTACAGCTCGTACAAAATGCAGCAGCTAGAGTTCTTACTAGAACCAGGAAGTATGACCATATTAGCCCAGTTCTGTCAACACTGCATTGGCTTCCTGTTAAACATTGTATAGATTTTAAAATCTTGCTAATTACTTACAAAGCACTAAATGGTTTAGCTCCCCAGTACCTGAGTGAGCTCCTAATTCATTATAGTCCTTCACGTCTATTGCGATCTCAGAATTCAGGCCAGCTGATAATACCTAGAATATCAAAATCAACTGCAGGTGGTAGATCCTTCTCCTATTTGGCACCTAAACTCTGGAACAATCTTCCTAGCATTGTTCGGGAAGCAGACACACTCTGTCAGTTTAAATCTAGACTAAAAACGCATCTCTTTAACCTGGCATACACATAACACATTACCAATTTATATTTTCAAATCCGTTAAAGGATTATTAGGCTGCATAAATTAGGTCAGCCGGAACCGGGAACACTTCCTATAACACCTGATGTACTCGTTACATCAGAAGAAGAATGGCATCTACGCTAATATTAGTCTTCTGTTTATCCCGAGGTTCACCGTAGTCAACCGGATCCGGGCCGTATCCAGGTGAGACCAAGGACCTGCACCTTGACACGACCACAACGCAGCCCTGACGTATCAGCAGAGATTGAGTCAACTAGATCATCCACTGTGAGGGCCTCATCGACACGACAGCCACGACACAGTTCCTCAACAACCGTCCATACCGGCGTGATCCTCAATACGATCCTCAATTCTCCTCAAATCTGAAATATCTGAAATAAATACTTTTAATGTTGCGATCCTATTGGACTTATGATAGCAACCTGAATTGTAACAAAGCACTGTTGGCCAGAGGAGAACTGGCACCCCGACTAAGCCTGGTTTCTCCCAAGGTTTTTTTTCTCCATTTTAACACCAATTTGCCACTTGTCTGCCACCTAATGTCACCTGATGGAGTTTGGGTTCCTTGCCGCTGTCGCCTCTGGCTTGCTTAGTTGGGGACACTTGACATTTGACTTGACATTTGATATTCAACAGTGCTTTGATCTGCCTGCATTGACACTATTCTTTAAGAGCTGCTGTGCAGCCAAATAATGTACCGGTTATCAATGTAAAGCTGCTTTGACACAATCTACATTGTAAAAAGCGCTATATAAAGGTGACTTGACTTGACTTGTTTCTTAATTCTGTTAGGTAGAATAAGAGTCGGTAGGGCACACTGACAAATCCCACTTTAATAGGCTAAGCTTTTGTCACAACGCAAAGCACCACTCGCTGACATTTGAAGCAGAAATCTGTTGCTGGGCACATAATTATTGCTGCTGCAAAGCTTTGCTTCTAATGCATGACACTTGAGAGATCGCAAGCCATAGGGCAGAGTGGGATAAGATGAGCCAGAGGGTAAGCTGACCCACCCCATGTATCTATGACCGTATATTTTGGAGTGGAAGGCACCCATTTACTTTAAGAACTGTTTTCGGCTCGTCAAAGTAAAATGTGAGCATAACAGATGCAATGGCTGTTATATCAAAGCAAATTTATCCAGGTCTAAAAATATTTATGATGCATGTTGGAGATTTATTAACGTATAAAACCAGGCAAATCATTTAGCTAAATATTAACCTGAATTGGTAAGCTAGCTAGTTTTTCCTCTCTAAAATGGCAGCTATGGGGCAAAGTGAGCCAAATGCTATGGGGTTAAATTGAGCCAGCGTTTTAACTTACCCCACCATTAGGCACTGGTAAAATTAAATCTCTGAACTTGTGGTCAAAAGTAACCGAAGCCTTGAAATGTAACTTTTTTTTTTCAGTAAAAATCAATGTAATATATTATTGTTCAATACATTTTTTTGATTATTATTTAGAATTTTGAGGGGATTTTGTGATACTATTAAATATTTATACAATTTCATGAGCTATTTTTTCCATTAAAATTAATATAATTTATTATTTTTCAAAAAATGCACTAGTTCAGATTAAAATAAAGTGAAGACCTTTAAAATGTGCTTTTTGAAGTGAGAATAGTTCCATCTGGAGGTGTTAAAAAATATATATAAATATATAGAGAGGCTTTTGGATTCCCTATAATTTGTTTTATTAACAAATACTGTGAGAAAGAATGAGAGTCTCTTTCAGATTTTTTTTATTTTTTTATTTTATTTATTGATTTCACATACAGTATTCTCAATCTGCTCTGATGTAGTCTTACCAGTTCATTTCTCTGTGGGTGGGTGTCTATTTTGCACTCAAAATGTTTTGGAGATTAACCCCTTCCTCTTTTTTTTTCATGGTTGATTTGTAGTTTGTACCACTAAAAGATTCTCAGAGTTTTCATATTTTTTCATATTTCCCCTTCATTTCTTCTATGTCTGTCATTTTTGACCGTGAAGGAGCTAAGTCTGACTTTTTTCCTGACCCTTTAACATATCCAAATCATGTCCATGAAGTTTTTTTGTGTGTTCACATAGCTAATACAACAAAAGTCACCAAGTGTCATCCCATTCCAATGAAGCAAAATATGTTAAAAATTCAAGACGTAAAATTTTTCGGTCAGATCCGAACCAAAGAGGCCAAGAGAGTTAGATGTATATCTAATTATTTCTGTAATGCATTTTCATTTTAATTTTGCAGCTTATAATTTAAACATATATTTTATCGTTTTATATGTTAAAACTAGTGTACTTAGCAAATGTAAATTATATTATTGAATCTGAATTATCATTTTGCTCCAAACGTTGCACATATGGTATGGAAAATGTAAATTTAAATACGGAAATACACTGCTTTTTTACATATTGCATTGCCATTTTGCATATTACATTTCAAATTGAATATTGCTACCCATATGTTTCCATAAATCCCCAAATATATTATGTCTAACTGAAGGATTTCTTTCCAATTCTAATCCCACCACCCTGTATCTCCCTTTACTTTTAAATGGAGGTTGCAATTTCAAAGAAACTAAATTTCCAAACAAAACTATCAGAAATGTTTGATACTGTAGTTTATAGAAACTTGATTTCACAGTTGTTCACAAAAAAAAAAAAAAAAAAAATCAAAACAAAAAATAACAAACAACTAATGACAGGTTATGAATAAATTACTTAAAATCTATTTCAAAATTTTAAATGATGTAAATCCATTCAGTAAATTTGTATGACAAAGATTTGGAATTGAAACTAGTAATTGTGTATTTTGTGATAATATTGAAATGTGATAATATTGATAATATTTTTCCATTGTTTGTATGTAGATGCCTTATGGCTTGATATTACCCAAAAGTTCCTCTTCTTGGAGTCTTCTCTCATAAGGACATTGTCTATGGACTTATGAAAAGCAACAAAGACAATTTTCTGGTTAATAACATCTTGGGAAATTTTATATCTAAATATTTGAAAGTGAAATCTAGGTTTACTGTATTTCACTATGAGTTTCTTTGTACAAATGCCCTTATAATGATGAAAAGTAAAAAAGAAAAAAAAAGAAAGAAAAGAAAATAGAATAATATGATTTGAAAAACAAACAAACAAACAAACAAACAAGCAAACAAACAAAAAAAATACTCCTCTCTCACCAAACATTTGTCTTGTGTCTCAATGTGCATACTAGGAACTGTGCCATTAGTAATATTCAATACTATTTAGGGCGGATAGGGTGGATAGTATGCACATTAGGATGCAGGGTTGGACTCTCTTTATGGATGAGGCTCCTCCCCCCACATTCAAACAGTACAATGACAAACCTCAGTCAATTACAAACTGGATATTCTAAGTTTAACATAAATATTAGGACAATTTCCACTTATTTCAACTACAAAAACCCACAAGCATTTGAAAACACATGCATTCAATGCAATAACATTCTCAATAATTCAACTCCTCCCCCTCAGGACGGTATATATCTGGCTTCCTGTTTGCAGGCCCCTCCTATTAGAAAGCTCAGATTAAGAAGGTAAGACAAAATCAAAAAAGACAAAAGACAAAACCTGGCAATTTTATGAGATCAATGCACTATATAAAAGGGGCTAAAGAGAGAATCGTTATTATTAAAAAAAAACCCTGTTTGTCTACTTCCAATTCATGATTTCTTGTTTACAGAAACTCAGATACAGAGAATAACAAACATCAGTCACACTGGAATGTGCACCTTGATTTGTGGAATAATAACAATCTTGTTTCTTAATTCTGTTAGGTAGAATAAGTGAAATCTAGGTTTACTGTATTTCACTATGAGTTTCTTTGTACAAATGTCCTTATAATGATGAAAAGTAAAAAAAAAAAAAAAAAAAAAAAAGAAAAGAAAAGAAAATAGAATAATATGATTTTGAAAAACAAACCCTAGCTTTTGGGTTTATTTATTGTTCTTTGTTCTTTTTATTATTATTTTTTCATTTACTTTATTTTTATTTTATTTTTTTCATGTAATACACTTTTGCACCCTGAGGCCCATTTCAGAAAGGAGGTTAAGTGAAAACTCTGAGGATGTTAACCTTGAAGTAAAGGAAACTCTGGGTTTTCCATTTCAGAATCGGAGGTATGTCAAACCCGAGAAATCAGGGTATGTCAAGCCCTTTTCTGAAAGAGAGGTAACTTAGAATCAGTTACCATGGTAACTTGCAGTTTTTCCCAATTACTTAGACATAATTCTGGAAACAACTCACCATTTTCTCAAATCTTCACACACAATTTTAAAAACTCACCCAACTGTACAAACAGCTAACTTCTGAATCCCAATTCATACTTTGCCCTCAGACAATACAAACAAACTGTCAAAAACACAGACTACATGACTGTTTTTTACACACTGTAGGGATAAATTCAAAACACTGCTTCCGAATGCTTTACAAGTTTTCTGATCAATAATTTGGAACTTAGTGAAATCACAGCACTGACTAATAACTCTTTCAGAAACAACTCTGACAAAAAAAAAAAAAAAGGCAAAACAGTACTGTTTTATACGTGTATGTGCTTACATAATTGGATAAAGCAAAACTGTACATGCCATTTTGGACAAAAAGCTGACCTTTGAAATGTCACACTTACAAAACATGTAAGGAAGAGTCCATGCAGAGTATAATACTTTTACAGTATTTCCGAAGGCAGAAAATGTACAGGTTACTCAGCAACAGCATCAGCATCAACATTCTCATTATCATCATCTCGTCTCAGGTCTGGGTCAGGCCATAATATCTCATCAACATCACACATTATGTTTGCTCTTGCGAGGCAGCATGAAAAAAATGCCCTTGTGTGCCTTACATAACACTGGATAGACTCCACAGACACATCTCCACAGGCGTACAGCATTGCTTCCAGGAGGTTTTGGTGTATGTAGGGGTTGCGATCATATACTTTGCACTGCCATGCTGAGAAAAATTCCTCAATTGGACTCAGAAATGGGGAATATGCTGGCAAAAAAGAAAAGTGAACCTGGGGTGGGCATTGAACCAGGTGTGAACCAGAGCAGCACGATAGAAACTCACGTTATCCCAAATGACAACATGACCTGCTCTGGTTGCCCTGGCTCCCCTTCCTGTTGAAGAATGTTATTGTGCAGCTGATTTAGAAATTGAAGGAGCTGCGCAGTGTTGTATGGACCCAGTTTGCCATGGCAGTGGAGGACGCCATGATTGCTGATGGCTGCTCATATAGTGATGTTGCCTCCCCTCTGGCCAGGAACTTATGTTACCACACGGTGACCAAGGATGTTGCGCCCTCTTTTGCGCCTTTTTCTCAGGTTGAACCCTGCCTCATCAATGAAGATGTAATCATGTGGGTCAGCCATTGCATCCAGCTCAAAGATCCTCTACAGAAGTAAAAAAATAAATAATATAGTAGTGTACTACAAATACAGTACTGTATTGATGTGCAGGAGAGACCGGCCATATTCTACACACTGTAAAATTTCTGTACTGTATACCAGTTACCTGAACATATTGGAATCATTGCTCCTTAACTCTGTTCCTTTCATAAGGCACATGGTACAGCTGCTTTGTCCTTATTTGGTGGCTCTAAATGATCCGGTAAATAGTGGAAATGCTGATGCTGTCAATTCCTTGGAAGACTACCTGGTCTTCAACTATTTGGGTTTGAATTTCCCTCAAACAGATGGTATTATTGGCATATTCACCAGGGCAGTCTCCTGCTCAGCTATGAGAAGTCTTCTCCTACCTCCTATAGATGGCCGTCTCTCAGTTCTGCAACAATGAAAGGGCCTTTACTGAATTATGGTCATCCATGACTGTGGCAAAAACTACACTGAAAACAAAGTGGGGATTCAATCTATATGCACTACAGCATTACATATATCACAGTAACAAAGCAAATGACCTGTTTTCCCTCCTGAAAGTACGGACAATGGATGCAACCGTGTAACGGCTTAGGTTCAGTTGCACTAACTGTCCAGCTTCTTTCATAGTCCTCCCATGTATGAGCACATGATGAACTAGGGTGGCACGGATTTCATCAGAGATTACTTATCATTATATTTTTCTTTGTCTTCCTCTTCCATGCTGTTGTTTTACAATGTCAGCATTGTTAGGATCCATTGTTCCAAAGCACATGGACATTGCTCCAGGTCCCATTTAATGACCCTTTAATTCTGATTGGTGTTTTAACAATTTTGAGTCTTAGTGTTTGAACCTGGAGAAAGGTGTGCTCTTTGAGTTTAGCTTCTGATGACTTCAGTTAATTATATTGAGAGCATGTGTTTGCTGAATGAACTCAGTGCAATGAATGATTTATTTGGCCACTTTTATGAAAGTTTTTACAGAATGAGTTTTGAATATTGAAGCATGTGCGGAAACAGGTGAATAGTGTTTACAGTTATGGGAAATGCATGTGTGTGTTTGGGAATGACATAAGCATATTGTTTTTTGTGCTACAGAAACCAGTTTTTGTTTTTAAGCAATTGAGAAAAACTGTAAGACACAAGACTGTGAAATTAACCTGGTCGGGAGCAGGTTTTCTCAAAATAATTAATTGGTTTGGGTAGGACAAACTTAAATTAAACAAATTAGTTCAGTAACTAACTTTTATGAGTATTTAGCACTTTCTTTTTCTTTCAAGTTCACAGAACTGATATATTTTAAGTAAACTGAACTGTTTCATTGTTTTGAGTTTTATGATTTTTTTTTTTTTTTTTTTTTTAAAACTTAAGTTTAACTGAAACTGGGCTGGGATTTCTAATTACCAGCATGCTTTGCCCATGGCATTTGAAACGAATGAAACATTCATTCATTGCGCATAATTCATCACACAGACACTGTCTATATGACAAAAATGGCATGTACAGAGCAGTAAGGAAAGTATGCCTCGCTCTCACGCTCTTTCTGAGAGTTTCTGTGTTGTTTCCTGAGCACAAGCCTGTGAGAGCCATCAAAGAGCAGTTTCACAGGATTGCAGGTAAGTGGTGTAGAAATTGGTTTAAATGAGGCTAATCTGATAAATGAAGTTCAGTTAAAGGATTAGTTCACTTTCCAATTAAAATTTCATGATAATTTACTCACCCCCATGTCATCCAAAATGTTTATGTATTTCTTTCTTCAGTTGAAAAGAAATGAAGGTTTTTGAGGAAAACATTCCAGGATTTTTCTAAATATAGTGGACTTCAATAGCCTCCAAACGGTTGAAGGTAAAAATTACAGTTTCAGTGGAGCTTCAAAGGGCTTTAAACGATACCAGACGAGGAATAAGGGTCTTATCTAGCGAAATGATTGTTCATTTTCTAATTTTTTAAAAAATGTATATGCTTTGTATAAACAAATGACCGCCTTCAAGTGGTTCCGCCAAAACTGCACTTTTGTATTCTTCAGAAAGCTTACGCTGTATGTCCTACACCTTCCCTATTCAACTTACGGAACGAGTGTGGCGCCAGTTCCGTTTTTTCCGTAAGTAGAATAGGGAAGGTGTAGGACATGCAGCGTAAGCTTTTTGAAGAATACGAAAGTGCCATTTTGGCGGAACCACTTGAAGATCATTTGTTTATATAAAGTATACACATTTAAATTTTTTTTAGAAAATGACCGATCGTTTCTCTAGATAAGACCCTTATTCCTCGTCTGGTATCGTTTAAAGCCCTTTGAAGCTGCACTGAAACTGTAATTTTTGGAGACGTTTGGAGACTATTGAAGTCCACTATATGGAGAAAAATCCTTGAATGTTTTCCTCAAGAACCTTCATTTCTTTTCAACTGAAGAAAGAAGGACATGGACATCTTAGATGACATGGGGGTGAGTAAATTATCAGGAAATTTTAATTTAAAAGTGGACTAATCCTTTAATAACATCTTGCTGAGACCTCTGGAAGTAACCTAATAATTAGAATTTCCTTAAGGATTTCCCAGTGTGGTTGGATGCACTGATAACATGCATATTACCATCATCACACCTTCTGAAAATGAAGCCAATTACTGTATGTCAATAGTAGGTCCATCCACAGTATTGAACCAAGCTTCAACGTGGCACACTGCAGGACAAGAGCCCGGGTGGAGATGGCCATAGGCCTGTTAATAGCAGGTTTCCAGTGACATTACCTCAGGGTCTGCGACATTACTGTGGCACGTATTGTTCTCCATAATATTGCCATAAGGTTAGGGAGCAACCTGCCCTACAAATACAAGACCCCACAGAAGACCCGATCCACCCTGCAGATTTGGATTAGAGAACATTTAATTGTATGTGAAAACAGCGTTAGCCTATATGAAAAAGCTGCTGCAGATTGAAGTAGACAATGAATTATACTTTTTTTGATTACACCTATACATGAACAGCCCAGTGTTTAGCCAACACTGATTTTTCAGATATTCCCAGCGATACTCACCTGAGATACCTACTAATGATGGGCAAATGAAGCCTCATGAAGCACTAAGGCTTTCCCCTCATTGTTTCAGGAAAAGATTCAAAGCCATCTGGTGTTTAGTACAAAATAAAACAGCCAAAACCCTCTGAAAGAAGCTTCGTCGGACGAAGCGAAGACGTCCAGCAGCCACCACACATTCAATAGATAGTTTCATGTTATGTGCTCAAATAAAGGCCTAACTGCGTGTGAGTGTTGTGTGTGTTGAATTTCTCTCGGTGATAAATTCATTTACCCATTAAACTGTGGCATTTAATGCCAGTATGAATATCAATATGATGTAATAGAAGAATAATGTAGCCTACACATATCTTATGTGAATTGCAGATGGCAAATATTTTATTTTCCTGAAATCATTTGTATTCTTTATATTACTTGTATGACTGCGTATTTAAAAAATGTTATTGAATAAGTCTGAATGAAAACCTACTCGTAAAGTAAGATCTGGGGGTTCGAACATTCCGACACTCAAAGTGAATCGTGCACGTGATTGGACAGAAAGTGAGTATTTCTACGCTACCAACACAAGCCTCGAATCAAGGCTTCATCTGGCACGCCCATTTATGCTCGGCACAAGCTCCGAAGCCTTGGTTCAAATGTCACATCATTAATACCTACTTGTTGTTTCCCGATCCATCTTCTGTCTGCTGTCATCTGTTCCCCTTCATTGTCTGCCTGGATCTTTAGTTCTCCCATCTCCTTCACCAGCTCGTCACCTGCACAGAGAACACATTGTCACAGCCAGCTAAGTCTTCAGGCAACTATCTTCTGCCATTCATCCTTACCTGTGTTGCATTCCCGCTCTGCTTCCCTTATTATATGCAATAAAGACTTGTTGTTATATCTTACCTCATCTGTCCTCTTCTGTTTATGACAATAACATCCCCTTCCCCCCCAAGTTAACAATATTTCTTCCATTATAATCACAATGCTATGAACTTCATTCAACAATCATGTAACCACAATATAGTTCCAAAAAAAGAAGGAACAAAATACCATCACAGTTCACAGATTTTTCTTTTTTTAGTCTCCCAATCTTAAAATGTAAATACATTTAAGCTTAGTATTTTTGTATTTTCAAAATACATAAAATACTTTTTGCTAGTCAACCTCTTTATTAGGCAGCTGATTTCAACTAGTTCAGATGTGCCTTTTTCATACATGTGAGCTGCAGCAGTACGAGTGCATCTACAATTTTTAAACAAATTATCTGGATTCCTGTAAGGAAATAAGGAATAATGCTGCCTTCACATTCAAGTGCTTTGCTGTCAGAAAGAATAGGAATCATGGAGGAAACCGGATTTTTGGGGAAATCTTGTTAAAGGGTTCACCCAAAAATGAAAATTCTGTCATTAATTACTCACCCTCATGTCGTTCCACACCTGTAAGACCTTCGTTCATCTTCAGAACACAAATTAAGATATTTTTTGATAAAATCTGATAGCTCAGTGAGGCCTGCATTGACAGCAAGTTAATTAACACTTTCAGGTGCCCAGAAATGGACATATGAAACTATGAATACCTATATGACTAAATATGAACAAAGAATACATATTTACAGAAACAAAAGTATAGACAGGAAAAGAGAGAAAACAGAAGAATGGCAAAACTTACAGACAGTCCCTTGAGAGCCAGCAAAGAATCAATTTCACCTTATTAGGGGCATATAACTTAGCGCATCTAAGATCAAAAGAAATGTTACTTGCATGAGTTTGAATGCTGAGTTTCAGACAGATACGTGTGGACATTCAGTGCGTCTGTGGCTGAAGTTCATTGGTTTCTTCCGTGTCTCCGCGGGAAGTTTGAACTTAGGTCACTTGAAAGTACGTTTGCCAAAGGTGGTCGTCTCATAGAGGAGAGGAGCATGTGATGGGAGCGCGGTCGCCGAGAGACGCCCGGGAGAGACGTGCGTGAGATGGCAAGAAACAATCGAGAGACAAAGGAACAGGCGTGTTGTTGTCTTTTAAGGACAAACAAGCCAAAACGCCTCCTTGGATGAGCCAGCCAATGGCGAGGGTGCATTTTTAGCGGGAGAACATTTTCTTTATCTCCGTTTACAACCTAATTTGCATAATTTATGATGGTTTCAGAATTGGTCATTTTTACTCCAAAAGACAAAAGACACACATATGATTACAAGCATTTAAACTTATTCTTGAATGACTAAAAATCACAACTAGGCTAATTACACATGGGGACATGCATACATAAAAAGGGATACACCATATACTTTCTTGAAAGAATGGATAACTTATAAGTTGACTTATACAAGTTTTTCTCTATATGTGTGTGTGTGTGATGTGTATTGGGGTTTTGGCCAGTGTCTGAGGGCCACATGGCCATTAGCCCACCATGGGGTGATTTAGGTGCCCTTTGAAGTTGTTTTGGAGGATCATGGTGTGCTGTCATGCTTTGCCAAAGCAATATAGCTTGACATCGGGGTAGTTTGGCGCAGATGAACTGGAGCCATCATGTGATTTGCATGACGAGTTCAGGAGGTTAAAAGCATTCTCAAAATTCTAAAGTTGGTTGGCTTATCTGATCCTGTCCAGACACTACACTTCACTGGATAGCCAGTTTCACATGTATTTTGTGTATTTTTAAAATACAAAATACTGTATTTGTATTTAAATACATTTTTTCCACACAGTATTTTGTATTTGTATTTAAATACTTTTTTTCCACACAGTATTTTGTATTTTATTTTAAATACATTTTCATGTATTTATGCCCATCTCTGTTTGTATTGTGCCCCATCTCTCGTTCTGCAGTTTTTTGTTTTTCTTATTTTCAAATCTCCCTCTTGCTTGTTCTCTCTTCTCTTCTCTCCTCGACCATCATACGCCCCCTAATGCTGATTGGTTATATGTTACTCTAACTTCCAAACAGTATATTTGAAATAATACTGAGTCCACCTTTAATCTTCTGTCCTATAATGACATTCAGTGAATAATATCTGATAGTATATTTTACTAGGACCTCAAAGCAGTTTGACTGAGCACAAAAGCAGCTTCTTTACCTGCTTCTGACCTTGCTATGCAAAGTAAGACAGACATCAGTCACAAGCTCCGCTACCGAAACAGCAGCCGCCTTTTTCAACTTTTCAAGTGCCAACGCAAGCGTCAGCCAATCAGATTGCCTTATGCAGACACTAGCCAAATGCATTCATGCAACACCAGAAAGTAATGTGATTGGATGTTGTCACTATGACGGTCACGTCAGCACCAAGCTTCAGACACGCCCTCCATCAAGCGTTGATGCCGATGCCCCGTGTGAATGCACCGTTAAGGCTGATTTATACTTCTGCATCGAGCGTACGCCGGCTGTAGGCTGATTTATACTTCTGCTTCGAGTGTACGCCGTAGCTACAGTGTAGGCTGTGTGTAGCACGCGTAGCCTATGACGTAGCCTGACGTGCACCTCTTCAAAAATGTAACAACGTGTCAATTCTATGCGGACCGCAAGCGCTGTGATTGGTCTGCTAGAACCCCTCTCTCAGGTCAAAAAACTGGCACGGAGCAATCGGAGAAGAGCGAGTGTTTTCAACTTCCATATGAATGAAAAAACACTCTATTTCAGGGGACACATTCAGTCAAACTGCAACAAAAGTCGTTACCTATTTGCCACTTCTCTGACAACGTACATGATAAGCTGCTTCTTCTTTGGCTTTTGCCTTGATCCTCGACATGACCGCAGACACTGCCTACTAGTGGTCTGCATGCACGTCGACACGGACAACGACGCAGAAGTATAAATTAAAACAGACGCGTAGCCTACGGCGCAGAGGCACCAGCGTAGGTCCGCCTTGTGTGTACCTCACGTGCACCTCTTCAAAAATGTAACAACGCGTCAATTCTACGTGGACCGCAAGCATTGTGATTGGTCTGCTAAAACCCCTCCCTTGGGTCAAAAAACTGGCGTGGAGCAATCGGAGAAGAGCGAGCATTTTCAACTTACATAGCAACCTCACGCGACATAGACGATCGTCCAAAATCTCTACCAGTTGCCAAATTTCAACCGGATAATCGTGTCTACCAGTATATCGCTCACCCCTACATATTGTGCTTGATACACTTTAACAACTAATCGCGATCGCCTTCTGAGAGAGGCAGGTTTCATGCGCGCACTTTGGTGGTGTGCCAGTCAGCATGAGTGCTGCAGAGTTCCTTTTCAGGATATATTCCACTTATAACTCTTTTAACATCAAGCACGTCCCGCTCTTTTATATTCTTATTCATGCATTTCATCACTCTGAAGTGTCAATAGTGCAATATATTTACATACTACGATATATACTATATAGCAAAATCTCTAACGATTAACATTTTATTTTGTGGTAACGATATATATCGTCATATCGCACAGCCCTACGCCATTACTACCGTAATTAAGAGATGGCAACCCGTGACGGTATACTCGGAGTGGTTCATGACTCGAATTTATGGTTTAAATGGCAACACTATCAACGCCGAAATTAATCTGAAGCAGTGGTACAGGTCAGAGCTCTTTAAGTTGTTTATGTTCATTATTATTGTAATGTTATGTGCTTTGAACAATGAGGTAGTTTAATGCCATCTCTTGTGACGCTTTTTCTCCCTGCTGTGTGCGTTCATGTGTTTTAGAGGAGGCGTGGCTTTGGAGACGCTCTGAAGGGAGGGTGGGATTCTTATGCTTTCAAAGCTAGCTCGCTATTGCTAGCCACTCCGAAAATGACCTACCCTACTTTTAAGCCTGGTGATAAAAGTTATTGTATGAGAATAAAACAATATATTTGAATGCATTTTTAAGTATTTTAAATACAAATTACTCTCTTTCAAAGTATAATTACAAATTACATTTGATTTTTTCTTTGTTAAGGAAAATACAAATTACAGAATACTCAAAAGAAATTAAATACATATTTTAAATACATTTAATTAAAATACTACCCATCTCTGATTATGTCTATGGTCCAGACCTTCTGCCGTGAGTCTGAAGGTCTGGCTACGCGAGACTAATCTACACAGGTTGCCCCCTACAGGTCAATCCATAACAGCTCAGTCTATAACACCCTTACTTTACGATGCAATAATAAATAATTAGACCAAATTGAAGTTGCTTAAATAAACGAATATTTTCAGCCCATAGACGATTATTCAAAAATAACTAGTTTGATCATCGTAAATGAGTCATATCCTCCGTGTTTGAGTGCAATGACTGGATAGCTTACTGTATACAATAATGGGTGATAATCTAATGCACAAATAAACAAACAAATAAAATTAAATCAGTCCAATGATTCCTCTGGCAGTAACTTGCTGCGTTCTGCTCGTTAATCTCATGACTGGCAACACCTGTTATGTCGTTACCATAGTTACCGTCACTATGGTTACAGAAAACAGACATGGCAGTAGACTACTTCTGAATGTTTTGCTTTCGCGACGGTGAGGCACGCTGATCCGCATACTTTATAGTCAAACAAACAGGGCTGCGCTTTCGTCTTGCAACGCTGCACAGGTGAGAAACACTGATCTCCAGCTAGAAAATGGGTTTTTATTTCTCTCACGAAGTATCATTCACAGCGAAAGCGCGATTGGTAGGCTTAACGTAAAATGTCAATGGAAAACCGTAATTAAGTAGATGCGAGCTGTTAACAACGCGGTGGTAAATGAAACAGTTTGATAAATTAGCTGTAAGTTTTTTTTTCTGTTTTGCAGAGGAAGACATGAACGAGTCATCCAGTTTATCAAACTCTAGTTTCTACCTACTCTTCATGAGATGCTCAGCTCAAACAGAGTAACTGAACTGTTACTATTTCCTACTATTTGTTTGTTTGTTTGTTTTTCTGCTTGCTATTTCAATGTAACATGGTCTTTACTTGATTTTTACTTTTTTTCAGTCATTTTATTTCCTATGAAATAGAATTGCTTGTATACAGTCTATTTAACTTGTATAAAATGCACTTTTTTCCAAAAAGGTTTTCAGTGAGACCCCAGCTCTGTCGAGGGCTCAGCAGATGTTATTTGGAGGAGCACGTGTTTCCTGTGCTGCTGCCCGGACTGGAGGCTTTGCTTGCAGAAGCACAGAAGCACCAGTGCTTTGAGGTCAGCTTCTTGAACTTTATGAGCATCAGTGGTAGCGGTCCTGACTCAAACATGTTGTCCTATAGGTGCAGGGTCAGGCTCTTACAGTATATTTAAAGCAATTAGTTAATTGAATACAAGTATAACAACAATACAAATAACAACAATACAATGAAATAAAACATTTAAATTAAACTATGAAAAAAAAAAAGAACATCTCATTGAAGGTGAGAATTTCAATAAAATAACAGCGATAAAGGTCTTGTGTTTCTTAATTAAAAATGATTAAGTCTCGTATTTAAAAAAAAAAAAAAAAACTGCTATCAGTTTTCTTGTCATCTGTCTAACTCTGCAAGCGATTTCTGTGGTGCAGACAAATAACGGGCACAATTGATTTTTTTTTTAAAGGGTTAGTTCACCCAAAAATGAAAATTCTGTCATTTATTACTCACCCTCATGCCGTTCCACACCCGTAAGACCTTCGTTAATCTTCAGAACGCAAATTGACATATTTTTGTTTAAATCCGATGTCTCTGTGAGGCCTACATAGGGAACAATGACATTTCCTCTCTCAAGATCCATAAGGGTACTAAAAACATATTTAAATCAGTTCATACGAGTACAGTGGTTTAATATTAATATTATAAAGCGACGAGAATATTTTTCTAATGATAGATGAGATGGGGGCACAATGCTGTCAAAATGCGACCTAGGCAACTGCACAACATATGCCAGGATCCTCCACTGATCAGCAATATTATAACGATAATATAATCTTATAATATAACATACATTTCATTATTTTTATTTCACATGCTTCATTGTCAATATAGAGGAAAAAGACGGCATTTAATGGCTGTGACTTCCTCACTGAATGGCTATACAAGTGAGTGGCTCTTTGTGTATTGCCAATATTTTATGGTTATTTTGTTGTGACTTTTATACATACAGTAAAAATGGTTGTGTGTTTAAATCTATTCCTTATTCTCTTGTTCATCAGTAAAAACCCTCAATGGACAGAACGAATACCTACGCATTTTCATAAAATTCCTTTTGTCCAGGACTGGTTTCTTAAACAGTAAGTATATTGCCTAATAAACATACTCTGGCGTACTTGTTGCACATTTCGTTATCACTATCAAGCATCTCTCTCTCTCTCTCTCTCTCTCTCTCTCAATTCAATTCAATTCAATTCAATTGAGCTTTATTGGCATGACTGTGGGATGGCACAATGTTGCCAAAGCAATAAACATGTAACAAGTTATACAAGCATAGATAAATAAATAAATAAATAAATAAAAGGAAGAAAAAACAAAACAAAAACATATACATGGCTATATTGTATATATTTTATCACATAACTTAACAAGTGGTAAAAATACAGGGTAAATAAATACAGAGACCAGTACTGAGAATGAAAAAAAAAAAAAAAAAAAAAAAAAAGAAGATAATATGGCAGGAGGACACATACTGTGCTGTCAGGTGGATATACTTCTCTTTCTCTCCCAAAATATAACAGTTTGTCTATGTGGCTTGCTTGCTGGAATTCAGGTAGAATTTGAGTAATTTGGGTGAAATAAGTTTCTCTAATGTTATATTTGCTGTACTGTGTGAGGAAGTGCAGTTCATCCTCTACGACTCCATCAGAGCAGTGTGAACAGAGTCTGAGCTCTCTGGCTCTCCAGCTCCTCTTATGTTGGCCCGTCTCTGTGGTCACTCAAACGATACTTCGTCAGGAGCTTTCTCTGATGATAGTCTTTCATTTTGATCAAGTAAGGTGCCAATTCATAATCTGTCTTTATACTGTGGAAGTATTTCAATTTGTTTATTTGTGCTACTTTGATCTGCCAATCATGGATGTATTCTTCCTGGGTTCTTTGACCTATTTCTTTAATTTTTGAGAGTTTTAATTGAATTGTTGAATTTAGTTGGTGTGTTTCCACTAAATAGTGCAAGGGGTCATTCTCTGGGTGTCCTGCCCTGTACGTAAGAGCGCAGTGATGGTAGGCATCTGCCTGTGAGTCTGACAGAAGGAACCAGAACTTCGTTGCTCTCTTCTGGATTACAGATAGGAGAGGGAATCTGCCCAGTTCTGCCATTTCTGTGAAGACCCAGGATGTTTTTGCAGAACTCGAGATGGAAAATTTGAACAGGGTTTTTGGGGCCCCAGATTTCACAGCCGTACAAAAGGATGGGCTTGATGATGCTGTAGTGAATTACAGGTATTTTATCAATTAGCTCAAATCATGGGTGCAATATATATAATAAATCATAACGTGTTATGATTAACTATAATATAGATGGACCCAAAGAGGGAATGATACACATATATGGTGAATTAATTACAACGGATTATAATCAATTGCATATATGGTTAGTTCTAGTGTAATAGTTGTCTAGAACTTATTAAACAGCCCGTTGTTGTCCAAGATGTTGTCTTTACTCTTCTGTTCTCTGCTGGTGCTCATGGGTGATGTTGTTGTAGATGGTGGGTGACTCTGTGTGATGCTGCTGCTGTTCTCTTTCCTCTTGAGGCTCTGAGGGGCTTGAGGAGACTGACAGGTTGCAGGAGTGAAGGAGCTCTGAGGTTGTGTGCTGATACTCTTCTGATGTTGAGTTGAGTTTGGGATGCTTTCAGGAGAGGAGGTGCTGTGTGTTTGTGTGCTGACATACTGCTGATGTTGATTTGTGTGTAGCTGGTTCCTGGTCTCCTCCAGCAGTCTCTCCAGTGTGTGGCCGTGTTCTCTTATAACCAGTTCCTCTCTCACCCTCCTCAGCTCCTAGCGCAGCTTTTGATTGTCCTCCTCCAGTTGTCTGACAGCGGAGCAGAGCTGTTGAATGCTGTGATGGCTGGTCAGGTTCAGGTTCCTCTTTAAACAGGAAGAAGTCCTGCTCCAGCTCAGCGATGTTGTCTTTCAAGGCCTTTATCTTGGGAGATGCAGGAGTGCTGATTTGTCTGTCTGTTATAGGAGTTTTGCAGAGTTTTACTATTGTGTTGCAGAATCCGTCCTCTGTAGCCACGTTTACATGTACACTTTTTTGTCATTCTGATTAAAATCATTCCGATTGAAAGTTTCAGTGGAGTGTTTACATGAGACGTTATCTAATCCGATATGGTGTTTACATGCACCGGCGCTTTCAATCTGAATGACTTTGTGACATGCACACATTAGCTTATGTCCTGTTTGCCGCCTTGTATTCCTGTCAACATGGAGTTCCGTTATTTCTTATGCGCGCTATTTTTATGTAAAGTGTTGCTCTTAATCAAGCAACAGTGTGAAATTTGTAGCATATTACTGCTGAATGGTATGAGGAAAAGACGGGAACAGGAAGCTGACCTGTTTGGTGGCTGTGCATCTCTAAGGAGCATTTCAATACTACCCCTCCCTCCTCCGTAAAGCAGAAGTGTGTGCATGAAGGTCTGTAGTAATGATTCATTGAGTTCCTTCAGTGTATTTAATAAATGTGTTGTTTCAGTTTTAGTCCAGTTTAATTTTGTCGCCGACATTTTGCATTCTGACGACCCCTGACCGCTTGACGTGATGACGTAGACGCAAAGTAATCGGTTTAACTCGTTTACATGGCAGACTTTTTATTTTGTTCGATTTATAGAAAGGTTTATCCCACCTCTCTCAAACCGATTACAGTTTCATTCGGTTTGGGCATTTTTATTCCGATTGAGGTGTTTATATGGAGCATTTTCATTCGGATTGGACTTTTAAACCGATTACAATGCTCCATGTAAACATGGCTTGTGTTTCTCTTCACTTCAGGATCTTTCTTAATCTTCTGAACCTCCAATTTAAGGTTTTTAAAGTTCCTCTGGAATTCATTAAGGCTGGTTTCTGGTCCTGGACCATGACTGTACCATTATGATAAAGGTTCACAATCAGCTTTATGTCATTGTCTCCTTCTAGAGTGAGTTGTCTGCCTTTGCTGATGCCTCCTTTTCTTCTGCATGTCATGGCAAAGCACAGGATGGTGTGCCAGACCGATGGGTGTTCAGAGAAGAAGAGCAGGTTACACCGGACTCTGTTGTCTTCTGGTCCACTGTAGTCAGACAGCAGTATCTCTGGATTCTCTCTCAGGATAATTTCTTTCATCTTTTTCTTATCTTTTGTAGATTTAACTTCTGTTGGATTTATTACCTCCAACTCCTCTTCATTTTTGAAAAATGCCTCTGCTTTAGGTAAGCCCATGTTGTTTTCAACTGAATTTACTGCCACGAGTAGTAAATATACTACGACATGTGTCAAAAAATGATTGATTGCGACCTTTGACCTTTGACATGACCTTTGCCCCTCCCCCATGGGACCACCCAAATATTACCCCATCCCCCCATAGTTGACCGCTGTATGAACTCCATGACCTTGGGGTTATGGAATTTAAATGGTGGTTGACCTTTGACATGGGTTATGAATATGTCCATTGATTCTTTGCATTTTTGAAACATCTGTGGTATTGACCTATGGGTCATTTGTAGGGTGGAACAAATGGATGATTTTTGAACTTTAACACCATATTTGAAGTCCTGATGGTGATTTATGAACTTTCGGGGTCACACATGAGCAGATGTGTGACAGCATCCGCATTCCGGCACATACTCTAACTGAGAGCATTTCTTCCTATGTTGATTATTTCATTAAACTTTTTGTATCTACTTTGTCATCTTATGTAAGAGATTCTGTGGACTTTGATTCATTATATGGTGTTGACTTTCCTGTTGATGATGCCCTTCTCGCTACTTTTGATGTTCAGAGTTTATACGCTAACATGCCTCATACTGATGGTTTACTGGCTCTAGAACACTTTTTAAAACGAACATCTGTGGAGGTAAAACCAAGTACTGCATGCTTATTGGATCTAGCAAGTATTGTCTTGGTTAATAATTTTGATTTATGAACTTTCGGGGTCACACATGAGCAGATGTGTGACAGCATCCGCATTCCGGCACATACTCTAATCTTCCTGTGTAAGCAACAAAAATAAGATTTTAATGAAGAAACAGTTGGCTCAAAATAACAAAAGAATAAACATGGTATATTTTATAAAACACAGATAAAAGATAAATCACACACACACACACACGTACACGTACACGTACACGTACACATACATTTAAAAAAAGTGAAAAACATTCACATCTCCAAAATATTATAACACGCTGAATAATGACAGTTACTAAATTTACTGAGACTGATTATTATAGTTAAATAAAAACCTGGAAAAAACAATGGCCATTGGGTTAACAATAATCCATTGGGTTAATTATCTCCTCCCATCTATCACAGTAAACGTTTTTCATTTTTATATTCTCAGAACATCATTTAGTATAAATTATAATTTAAAAGGGTGTTTTGCAAATGGGAGATACATTTTGGTAGTTAAAAAAAAAAAAAAAAAATATATATATATATATATATATATATATATATAAACATTTTGCTTTTAGTTTATACTGAAATCTAAAAATCTCTCACTGACTCTCTCTCTCTCTTTCTCTCTCTCACACACACACACACACACACACACACACACACACACACACACACACACATTTCAAAAGAGAAAAACATTCTGTTCTTTGAATGAAGATGGTAATAAATAAAAGTATAATAATGTTAATAATAACAAACAGTTACTAAGCCAAAATTATTCACCAGTTATCACTGTAAAGCTGCTTTGACACAATCTGCACTGTAAAAAGCGCTATATAAATAAAGGTGACTTGACTTGACTAAATTTACTGAAACCAATTATTATAGTTTTAGTTAAATGAAAATATAAAATTTCTTACTTGTTGATGTCCTTAACATGAAATGGCTTACAAACTATCTCATTGTCTCTCCAAGTGACTTGCAACAATGCATGATAGTCACAGAGACAGAAGGGGAGAACGCAGGTCAGCGGGGGTGGATGACACAATATTTTGTTAAGCTAACCTTTATTTTCAAAGCATAAATGTAAAAGTTTAAATGACATCTTTTAAAATTAAACATTCATGCAAATAAAATCAAATCTTTAACATTTTATTTATCAGTGTATGTGTAAAAATGTATGGGTCTCACAAGCCATCTCTCACATTGTGTAACATTTTCAATAATTCAGTATGAAAATCACCAAGCATTTTCAGAGAGAAACAATGATTTCATTCAGAACCTGTGATGCCTCAGGTTAGCTCTATAAAAGAAACTTATCTCTATTTTAAATTGAAATGATTCTAAATATAAATAATATAAAATGTTACTAAAAAATTATTTAAACAATTTAAATATAGGCTAAATTAATATATAAATTAAAAATAAATATATTTTTAAAAAAATCTTACATTTTCAGAGAGCCAAAGTAGGTCCTTTTGCAAAATGATAATAAATAAGTAAAAATGAAACAAAAAGTATTAATAAAATAAAATCATTCATAAAACGCCCCCAGATCCTCCCTGGAACAAACTCCAATGTAAATGAGAAATGGCAGGGTGGAGTCAGACAGATGAGTCTGTTGAGTCACAGTGTATGTTAAGACAGCTAACTCCATTCCAGAGTGAATGTTTTTGTACTAAATTTATTTCAAAGCACAATCTTAAAAGTTTAAAATAGTCTTTTAAAATTAAAATATTGTTTAAATTAAATCTTTAAAGATTTAATAAAAAATCAAATATTCTTCTTAGAAGTCTACAGTATCAGGATAACATCTGATGCCAATGGTAGAAATTATATTGCTTAAATTTAACCTAAAGTGTACTTTTTATTAAACAACATCTGTTCAAAAACCTGTACATAGTCATCTTAGATCTTATTTCTCAAAGATTCAAGCAAAAGGGTTAGGGTTAAGTTTTTGAGAAAACAGCATGTTAAAAACAGCATGTTAACTAGAAATATTTAATTTGAATTGATTTAAAAAAAAAAAAAAAAAAAAAAAAATCCAAACATGAAGGTGTCTGTGTGTTTGACTACTCATAGATGCAACTCGCACGTCCCCGTAAAAACGAGAACACTTAACTTTGCTATTATTTAGCTTAAGTTGCATCTTTAACAAAATCACTATGCATTTTCAGAGAGGGATCCTAAACAATCATTAATGATGGCCTCAGGATATAGGCTGATGAGATGATTTACAGATCAGTCACTTCTCTGTGCTGAGGCTGTCTGTTGCCACTTACTGACCCCCAACAATTTTGCATGGGTGTTAAACACCCTACAAGTAGTCATTTATTTCAACTGTGTTAATTTCAAAACAGCATTTTTCAATAGAGTGAATCTACACATCCGAGGTCTTTCAGAGACATGACTTCAGGATCAGTGGGTCTCTTGAGAATATTTAATTGTGCTTAAAACGATCAGGCCAAAGCCCCTACATGATAAATGTCCACATCAGACTCTGTACTTGAAAATATCTTTGCTGTTAAATATGTTTAAAAAAACCTCACATGTAAACTTAGATTTTTTTTAAGGTGACGCATGTCTCATAGATCTATACGATTTACTTTTCTTATTTCTATAGTTTCAATTCCTAATAAATGTAAAGTAAACCAAAAGAATAATGCTGTCAAATGTTCACTGTGATGTTTTTAGCAAATAGGGGTGACCTTATTCCAAACAGTTCCTCACACAATGAAACCATTAAGGATAGCCAAAGGCTCATGACAATGGGTGAAAACACATTACTATGTAAGATAGTTTTACCAAAAATCAAATACTGTATTACATTAAAAAAAAAAAAAAAAAAAAAAGATAATATTGTTTTAAAGTTTAAATAAAAAGTTAAAAGCCAGCGTATCTTCATACCATGTCTTCTGACACAATTTTTGCTTTATAAAATTCGCGGTTGTTATTTCTAGGTTCATGCTACCATTATCAGCCTGTTAAATATGAAGTTAATACATGATGAAACAAGAGAATCATGTTACCAAATTCTTTTGACACAATGTTTTTAAGAAATATGTTTTTGTTTGCTTGTTTTTAAATACAACTAAACCAGATAACACAATGTTTTTCTTTTGACAGACTATTAGACAAAAATGATTTTCCCCAGTGGTGTTGGAACAGGACTTATTTAAAAGTTTTGGTCATTTTCAACATGTATTATACATTATTTGTACGTTAGTATCAAGGGTCCACACCATGATTGAAGGTTTTAGTAATGCTTTAGATCAGAATCCAGATTTTAGCAACCAACATGACATTAAATAGTTGTACCAGTGTACAAGTGTGTCTCAACTGTTTATAACAATTTTTTTAGATTATTATTTTTCACTCAAATAAACAGATATTGAATATAGCTTACTGACTTTGCTTTTTCACCTACAGATAAAAGCCAAATATTTTCTATGTAGAAATTATGTGAACACACAACTCAATGATAATATTTTATACAGTTATGATATTTTCAGAAATTCAAAGGCCGCAGTTACAAAGAAAATAAATCGATAGTTCTTGTAGTGCAATTATCCATCTCTTCGATGGGGTGTACACAAAAAGTAAGTCTGGTTGTTTGCGCTTGTTTACGACTGAGACATATCTAACCATTGCGCTGAAAGCTATGATTTCATTCAGTTTGAGGAGGGTAAACAAAGTTACACACTGTAGTAAAGTTATAGATACATCTCAAACATGATCTTTGTACAATTTTGTACAAATTAAGTGAACACAATATATTCGCACATCTAAATTCAAGAGACCTAGTAACTAAGAAAGCAGCGACATTATGTAAGAAAAGTGTCATACTGCATGCAGAAGTCCACTCCTGATCTATTGTGATAGGCATTTGTACCCCCTTCACTGGTCTTAGTCACATTATAAAGACTATCAAGATCACTGGTAGCATTTTATTTGTCGGTCTGTATATGTTTTTAGCCAAATACTCCTCTCAGGTTGCTGTCAGTGTAAGTTTTTGCAAATCATCACATGTGTGATGAACACAGACCATTCATTTAAGCATCTTTTTAGATGTATGACTGAACTTTTGACTAACAATTCATTTCTTTCAACATCCCAGCATGACGTTAAAGAATACGTGTACATATTATAGTACAGAGTTGTGTTAGAGTCTATGCCACACTGTTGTAATGCAAGCTCATTTGAGAACTATAGCATTGCATACCCTTGTAAAGAAGAAATTCAAACAATCATTATACAGGTATTATACGTACACAATTTACCATGTGTGTACGACATATAAGATACATTTAGCTATAATGTAAACATAATACAGAAAACCTCTCTTCTGATCTATTGCAAAAGATTGTAAATGCCAGTTTTTTCCACTATCAGTCTATCACCCTGCTTACAATTTTTGTTATCATTTGTTATTCATTTGTTAATTTTGTTAAAATGCAGTTTTAGATGAAGACTGCTCTCTGAGTTTGGTCAAACATACAGCTACTATTTATGAAAATTAATGAAAACATGAGAGATGTAGTACTGATGTTCTTTTTGATGTTCTGATGTCGTCTTTCTGGTCTGTCTGCGGTCACAAGACACATAATGCGCTTTAAACAAGTCTTGCCGTTTTTCTGGTACATTCTGTTACATACTATCGCACTTAGTTACAGCGTGTTACAGTTGTGAAAAAATATTGTCTCTGTACTCTAAACAAGACTTCAATAAAAAGTAACTTGATTAGTTATTTTAAGTGAAAGGTTAGTTGATTCAGGCCGTTTTACGATCAAAATTGTTAAACATCTCTTAATTTTTAATATATGCTCCTGCTTAAATATTACTTGTTTTCATTAACAAAGAGGTCAGACAAAATATCTTATATATATCAAAATATCTATATATATTCATAAATAACTATGATAGTGTTACAGGTCCTACGTACAGTCGGGTGTCTGTAGGAGAGAGAGCAAGAGATGATTAGGTTGTCACTCAAGACGTCCTCTGTCGTTAATAAAAAGTTTCGGCGTCATTTAGACAAGCTCTGTAACTGTATTCGTAAATACATTGAAATAACTGTAACCACACAAATATCGGCTATGAATAACTAAAACAGCCTAACATCACATGACTCTAACTCTTTCACAAACCAGACTGACCCCAGGTAAGGATACCTCAAAAACCCAACTCGCAATAGTTAGATATCTTGACTTTATCCGCATGTTTAGGGGCACTACCGTTCTTGTCCTCATAAATTTTATGGTTCTTTGATTTTATTCACTTTTTTTTTTTTTGAAACACAGTGTTTTAACATCTATATTCTTTTTTCGTCTGTAATTGTAATTTTGTGCATAATTGTTTTCCATCACCGTTTTACCTATTCCATCTTGTCTGAAAATCAATGTTTTCTACACATTTAGGTGTAATGTGATGTTGAAATTGCACTCTCACTGTTCTCTGCATCTCTTTTTTCATACCATTTAATTGATTTAATAAAATGGAGGGGTAACCATACTCTGGACCGATCTGTGTGAGGGAGCTGGTGCTGCAACTTATAGACAACTGTACCAAAGCAGACTGCTGTTCTACTGCAACATCTCATTGATCAAAAGTCGAAGGAACATTGTCTGGTTGTTACATGGACCGCCAAAATCAACTTTCCTGAATGTCTGAGCCTGACAGTTCTTCGAGTCACACATTGCGGACAAAGAATCAGATCTAAGGACTCGTTCACAAGAGATTCAAGAACGTTTATATCAAAAACAATTACACATATAGCATGTAACACAAAACAGAAGCAAGGACATGATACATTACAATATCATTGTACAATTGAGGTTTTGCTATATAATGTTACCATTTTAATACATATTAAGGCACATCACCATGACTGATTAAACATTTAGCAGCGCTTCAAATGAATTCAGCTCGAATTAAACAACTTTTCTATTGTTAAAAAGACGGTATGTAACGCAGGTATGTCGCTCCACTCAAAATATAGACTGTTTGTAGAGATGCAGCATTCGAAGGGATCGTCCTCTGGAACTGGCCAGTTGCTGTCCCACTCATCGTCAGAAACGTCGCTGCTTTGAGACCAAAAGTCCATTTCATATCCCTCACAGGGTTTCATCAACTTAATGAGGTTTTGGGCATGAATCGTCTTGTTCCAACAGTTTGATATGGTTACATTATCACCGGGCTTTGTCACCTTGTACCGCACGTTTGGGGCAACTCCATCCCACTCGTTCATGTAAAAGTTTTTACCAATGATCCCATTCAGATCGGTCCAGAGTATGGTTACCCCTCCATTTTATTAAATCAATTAAATGGTATGAAAAAAGAGATGCAGAGAACAGTGAGAGTGCAATTTCAACATCACATTACACCTAAATGTGTAGAAAACATTGATTTTCAGACAAGATGGAATAGGTAAAACGGTGATGGAAAACAATTATGCACAAAATTACAATTACAGACGAAAAAAGAATATAGATGTTAAAACACTGTGTTTCAAAAAAAAAAAAAGTGAATAAAATCAAAGAACCATAAAATTTATGAGGACAAGAACGGTAGTGCCCCTAAACATGCGGATAAAGTCAAGATATCTAACTATTGCGAGTTGGGTTTTTGAGGTATCCTTACCTGGGGTCAGTCTGGTTTGTGAAAGAGTTAGAGTCATGTGATGTTAGGCTGTTTTAGTTATTCATAGCCGATATTTGTGTGGTTACAGTTATTTCAATGTATTTACGAATACAGTTACAGAGCTTGTCTAAATGACGCCGAAACTTTTTATTAACGACAGAGGACGTCTTGAGTGACAACCTAATCATCTCTTGCTCTCTCTCCTACAGACACCCGACTGTACGTAGGACCTGTAACACTATCATAGTTATTTATGAATATATATAGATATTTTGATATATATAAGATATTTTGTCTGACCTCTTTGTTAATGAAAACAAGTAATATTTAAGCAGGAGCATATATTAAAAATTAAGAGATGTTTAACAATTTTGATCGTAAAACGGCCTGAATCAACTAACCTTTCACTTAAAATAACTAATCAAGTTACTTTTTATTGAAGTCTTGTTTAGAGTACAGAGACAATATTTTTTCACAACTGTAACACGCTGTAACTAAGTGCGATAGTATGTAACAGAATGTACCAGAAAAACGGCAAGACTTGTTTAAAGCGCATTATGTGTCTTGTGACCGCAGACAGACCAGAAAGACGACATCAGAACATCAAAAAGAACATCAGTACTACATCTCTCATGTTTTCATTAATTTTCATAAATAGTAGCTGTATGTTTGACCAAACTCAGAGAGCAGTCTTCATCTAAAACTGCATTTTAACAAAATTAACAAATGAATAACAAATGATAACAAAAATTGTAAGCAGGGTGATAGACTGATAGTGGAAAAAACTGGCATTTACAATCTTTTGCAATAGATCAGAAGAGAGGTTTTCTGTATTATGTTTACATTATAGCTAAATGTATCTTATATGTCGTACACACATGGTAAATTGTGTACGTATAATACCTGTATAATGATTGTTTGAATTTCTTCTTTACAAGGGTATGCAATGCTATAGTTCTCAAATGAGCTTGCATTACAACAGTGTGGCATAGACTCTAACACAACTCTGTACTATAATATGTACACGTATTCTTTAACGTCATGCTGGGATGTTGAAAGAAATGAATTGTTAGTCAAAAGTTCAGTCATACATCTAAAAAGATGCTTAAATGAATGGTCTGTGTTCATCACACATGTGATGATTTGCAAAAACTTACACTGACAGCAACCTGAGAGGAGTATTTGGCTAAAAACATATACAGACCGACAAATAAAATGCTACCAGTGATCTTGATAGTCTTTATAATGTGACTAAGACCAGTGAAGGGGGTACAAATGCCTATCACAATAGATCAGGAGTGGACTTCTGCATGCAGTATGACACTTTTCTTACATAATGTCGCTGCTTTCTTAGTTACTAGGTCTCTTGAATTTAGATGTGCGAATATATTGTGTTCACTTAATTTGTACAAAATTGTACAAAGATCATGTTTGAGATGTATCTATAACTTTACTACAGTGTGTAACTTTGTTTACCCTCCTCAAACTGAATGAAATCATAGCTTTCAGCGCAATGGTTAGATATGTCTCAGTCGTAAACAAGCGCAAACAACCAGACTTACTTTTTGTGTACACCCCATCGAAGAGATGGATAATTGCACTACAAGAACTATCGATTTATTTTCTTTGTAACTGCGGCCTTTGAATTTCTGAAAATATCATAACTGTATAAAATATTATCATTGAGTTGTGTGTTCACATAATTTCTACATAGAAAATATTTGGCTTTTATCTGTAGGTGAAAAAGCAAAGTCAGTAAGCTATATTCAATATCTGTTTATTTGAGTGAAAAATAATAATCTAAAAAAATTGTTATAAACAGTTGAGACACACTTGTACACTGGTACAACTATTTAATGTCATGTTGGTTGCTAAAATCTGGATTCTGATCTAAAGCATTACTAAAACCTTCAATCATGGTGTGGACCCTTGATACTAACGTACAAATAATGTATAATACATGTTGAAAATGACCAAAACTTTTAAATAAGTCCTGTTCCAACACCACTGGGGAAAATCATTTTTGTCTAATAGTCTGTCAAAAGAAAAACATTGTGTTATCTGGTTTAGTTGTATTTAAAAACAAGCAAACAAAAACATATTTCTTAAAAACATTGTGTCAAAAGAATTTGGTAACATGATTCTCTTGTTTCATCATGTATTAACTTCATATTTAACAGGCTGATAATGGTAGCATGAACCTAGAAATAACAACCGCGAATTTTATAAAGCAAAAATTGTGTCAGAAGACATGGTATGAAGATACGCTGGCTTTTAACTTTTTATTTAAACTTTAAAACAATATTATCTTTTTTTTTTTTTTTTTTTTTTAATGTAATACAGTATTTGATTTTTGGTAAAACTATCTTACATAGTAATGTGTTTTCACCCATTGTCATGAGCCTTTGGCTATCCTTAATGGTTTCATTGTGTGAGGAACTGTTTGGAATAAGGTCACCCCTATTTGCTAAAAACATCACAGTGAACATTTGACAGCATTATTCTTTTGGTTTACTTTACATTTATTAGGAATTGAAACTATAGAAATAAGAAAAGTAAATCGTATAGATCTATGAGACATGCGTCACCTTAAAAAAAATCTAAGTTTACATGTGAGGTTTTTTTAAACATATTTAACAGCAAAGATATTTTCAAGTACAGAGTCTGATGTGGACATTTATCATGTAGGGGCTTTGGCCTGATCGTTTTAAGCACAATTAAATATTCTCAAGAGACCCACTGATCCTGAAGTCATGTCTCTGAAAGACCTCGGATGTGTAGATTCACTCTATTGAAAAATGCTGTTTTGAAATTAACACAGTTGAAATAAATGACTACTTGTAGGGTGTTTAACACCCATGCAAAATTGTTGGGGGTCAGTAAGTGGCAACAGACAGCCTCAGCACAGAGAAGTGACTGATCTGTAAATCATCTCATCAGCCTATATCCTGAGGCCATCATTAATGATTGTTTAGGATCCCTCTCTGAAAATGCATAGTGATTTTGTTAAAGATGCAACTTAAGCTAAATAATAGCAAAGTTAAGTGTTCTCGTTTTTACGGGGACGTGCGAGTTGCATCTATGAGTAGTCAAACACACAGACACCTTCATGTTTGGATTTTTTTTTTTTTTTTTTTTTTAAATCAATTCAAATTAAATATTTCTAGTTAACATGCTGTTTTTAACATGCTGTTTTCTCAAAAACTTAACCCTAACCCTTTTGCTTGAATCTTTGAGAAATAAGATCTAAGATGACTATGTACAGGTTTTTGAACAGATGTTGTTTAATAAAAAGTACACTTTAGGTTAAATTTAAGCAATATAATTTCTACCATTGGCATCAGATGTTATCCTGATACTGTAGACTTCTAAGAAGAATATTTGATTTTTTATTAAATCTTTAAAGATTTAATTTAAACAATATTTTAATTTTAAAAGACTATTTTAAACTTTTAAGATTGTGCTTTGAAATAAATTTAGTACAAAAACATTCACTCTGGAATGGAGTTAGCTGTCTTAACATACACTGTGACTCAACAGACTCATCTGTCTGACTCCACCCTGCCATTTCTCATTTACATTGGAGTTTGTTCCAGGGAGGATCTGGGGGCGTTTTATGAATGATTTTATTTTATTAATACTTTTTGTTTCATTTTTACTTATTTATTATCATTTTGCAAAAGGACCTACTTTGGCTCTCTGAAAATGTAAGATTTTTTTAAAAATATATTTATTTTTAATTTATATATTAATTTAGCCTATATTTAAATTGTTTAAATAATTTTTTAGTAACATTTTATATTATTTATATTTAGAATCATTTCAATTTAAAATAGAGATAAGTTTCTTTTATAGAGCTAACCTGAGGCATCACAGGTTCTGAATGAAATCATTGTTTCTCTCTGAAAATGCTTGGTGATTTTCATACTGAATTATTGAAAATGTTACACAATGTGAGAGATGGCTTGTGAGACCCATACATTTTTACACATACACTGATAAATAAAATGTTAAAGATTTGATTTTATTTGCATGAATGTTTAATTTTAAAAGATGTCATTTAAACTTTTACATTTATGCTTTGAAAATAAAGGTTAGCTTAACAAAATATTGTGTCATCCACCCCCGCTGACCTGCGTTCTCCCCTTCTGTCTCTGTGACTATCATGCATTGTTGCAAGTCACTTGGAGAGACAATGAGATAGTTTGTAAGCCATTTCATGTTAAGGACATCAACAAGTAAGAAATTTTATATTTTCATTTAACTAAAACTATAATAATTGGTTTCAGTAAATTTAGTCAAGTCAAGTCACCTTTATTTATATAGCGCTTTTTACAGTGCAGATTGTGTCAAAGCAGCTTTACAGTGATAACTGGTGAATAATTTTGGCTTAGTAACTGTTTGTTATTATTAACATTATTATACTTTTATTTATTACCATCTTCATTCAAAGAACAGAATGTTTTTCTCTTTTGAAATGTGTGTGTGTGTGTGTGTGTGTGTGTGTGTGTGTGTGTGTGTGAGAGAGAGAAAGAGAGAGAGAGAGTCAGTGAGAGATTTTTAGATTTCAGTATAAACTAAAAGCAAAATGTTTATATATATATATATATATATATATATATATATATATATATATATTTTTTTTTTTTTAACTACCAAAATGTATCTCCCATTTGCAAAACACCCTTTTAAATTATAATTTATACTAAATGATGTTCTGAGAATATAAAAATGAAAAACGTTTACTGTGATAGATGGGAGGAGATAATTAACCCAATGGATTATTGTTAACCCAATGGCCATTGTTTTTTCCAGGTTTTTATTTAACTATAATAATCAGTCTCAGTAAATTTAGTAACTGTCATTATTCAGCGTGTTATAATATTTTGGAGATGTGAATGTTTTTCACTTTTTTTAAATGTATGTGTACGTGTACGTGTACGTGTACGTGTGTGTGTGTGTGTGTGTGTGTGTGTGATTTATCTTTTATCTGTGTTTTATAAAATATACCATGTTTATTCTTTTGTTATTTTGAGCCAACTGTTTCTTCATTAAAATCTTATTTTTGTTGCTTACACAGGAAGATTAGAGTATGTGCCGGAATGCGGATGCTGTCACACATCTGCTCATGTGTGACCCCGAAAGTTCATAAATCAAAATTATTAACCAAGACAATACTTGCTAGATCCAATAAGCATGCAGTACTTGGTTTTACCTCCACAGATGTTCGTTTTAAAAAGTGTTCTAGAGCCAGTAAACCATCAGTATGAGGCATGTTAGCGTATAAACTCTGAACATCAAAAGTAGCGAGAAGGGCATCATCAACAGGAAAGTCAACACCATATAATGAATCAAAGTCCACAGAATCTCTTACATAAGATGACAAAGTAGATACAAAAAGTTTAATGAAATAATCAACATAGGAAGAAATGCTCTCAGTTAGAGTATGTGCCGGAATGCGGATGCTGTCACACATCTGCTCATGTGTGACCCCGAAAGTTCATAAATCACCATCAGGACTTCAAATATGGTGTTAAAGTTCAAAAATCATCCATTTGTTCCACCCTACAAATGACCCATAGGTCAATACCACAGATGTTTCAAAAATGCAAAGAATCAATGGACATATTCATAACCCATGTCAAAGGTCAACCACCATTTAAATTCCATAACCCCAAGGTCATGGAGTTCATACAGCGGTCAACTATGGGGGGATGGGGTAATATTTGGGTGGTCCCATGGGGGAGGGGCAAAGGTCATGTCAAAGGTCAAAGGTCGCAATCAATCATTTTTTGACACATGTCGTAGTATATTTACTACTGCCACGGAATGTTAGCCTGGCTAGCAGTTAGCTTGATATGTTGAGTTTATATGCAGTTTTTAGGTGATGACAAAAAAATAAAATCTTTTTTAGAGGTCTTACCTTAAAAATCTTCTGCCTCTATTGTTCACAATTAAGTATCCAATTATTTAATTACAGTTTGAGTCATAAAAAACATACATTCTCTTGCAAAATGATGCTGATATCAGGAGCTGATATTTTTGCTGCCAACTGCCTCTCTCTCTCTCTCTCTCTCTCTCTCTCAATTCAATTCAATTCAATTCAATTCAGATAGCTTTACTGGCATGACAGAAAAAAACAAAAAAACATTTTGTATTGCCAAAGCATTTAACCAACATAGAAAAATATTTAGAACAACAGAACATCTGAGTAAAGCCTATGTAGAGAAAATAATAAACTAAAAAATATAATAGTAGTAACAAAATAATTAAATAAATAATTATAAAAAATAATAAATAAAAAAGATTATAATACAGAAATCATGTAACAACTGAACTTAGAATTTGAACATTATATACATGTGTGTAGGTTTAATGGGGGTGTGTTTATTGGCTGTTTGTTTCTTTCTGGTTGTCCCTCAGGAGATGGCAAGATGATACAAATCTTGCAGCTATATTGGAACATTTGGCTTCTTCGCCAAGAATGTAACAGAGTTTTTGGGTTGGGCTACAGGTGTTAAATTGGGGAAATAATTTATTAATTTTGGGGTAGTAGTGGTCTCTGATTTCTTTGTATTTTGGGCATTCTGTGAGGAAATGCAGCTCCGTCTCCGTCACTCCCAGGATGCAGTGCGAGCAGAGTCTGTCCTCACGGGAGAGCCAGGTCTGTCTGCGCCGGCCCGTCTCTATGGCCAGACTGTGCTCGCTGAGTCTGTACATCGTCAGTGTTTTTCTGAGTTTCACATCACTCACTGTGCTCAGGTAGTTTGCAACAGTGTATTCTCAATTTAGTGCCGAATAACACTCCAGTTTGTGTTGGTTTTTAATGGTGTTTGTCCAATGGGTGATGTACTTGTCTTTTTCTGTGTTTATAATTTGTGTAAGCCGAATGTGTGTGAGTCCTGAGGCTGGCTGATCTCTGCAGGTGTTAGGTCAGTCAGTCTCAGCACCAGCTGGCACAGGGGACTCTTACTTACGCTCAGCTCTTGGTGTTTTAGGGCTTTGTAATGGTATGTGTTGGGATCGCTTGTTTTCAGGCCGAGGTAAGTGTATGTTTTTGCACTTTCAATGGTTCTGTGTGATAGTGTGAATGTGTGAGTCGGTCCCTGAGATCTGGAGCGTTTCTGGAACATCATTATTCTAGTTTTTTTGGAGGTTGACTGTCAGAGCCCAGGACTGACAGTAATCCTCCAGCAGATTCAGGCTGTCCTGAAGCCCCTCTTTAGTGGGCGACAGGAGCACCAGGTCATCTGCATAGAGAAGACACTTTATTTCTGTCGTGTAGAGTGAGACCTTAAATGGGAGCGTTTTCTATTATATTGGCCAATTGGTTGATATAAATGTTAAAGAGGGTGGGGCTTAAACTGCAGCCCTGTCTCACTCCACAAAAATCAGTTCTTGTGTTTCCAATTTTAATAGCACATTGGCTGGCTGTGTACATTGATTTGATCAAATCATAGAATTTTCGCCCTATTCCACTGTCAATAAGTTTTAGGTATAATCCTTCATGCCAGATTGAAAATCAATCTCTCTCTCTCTCTCTCTCTCTCTCTCTCTCTCTCTCTCTCTCTCTCTCTCTCTCTCTCTCTCAGTTCAATTCAATTCAATTTAATTCATTTCAATTCAATTCAAGTGTGCTTTATTGGCATGACAAAAACTATACATTTGTATTGCCAAAGCTATTGCAGTTGTACATATGTTACAAATAGTACATATATGTATTAACAGAAAAAAAGAATAATAATAGTAATAATAATATATAAAAGTATTAAGCATGTAGTGCAAAATGAATTACTAATGTATGTAAGTATATAAACTAGAAAAGAGAGGGGGAAAAAAAGATGAGGGATTAGACATATTTACAGAAGCAAAATGTATATCTAAGTAATATAACAGAGTAATATGGTTTAATATAATCTACATGTGCTGGAAACATCAGATCAGGGCAGATTGAGTGTTTTCTCTTCTACGGTGACAGGCAGACACATATTGAGCAGCAAACACACAGCAGTTCTTGCATTCTCCTAACAGATATGGCTGTTTCTCCTGGTTTGAAAGAGTTTTAAATGTCGGATGGATCTGCTGTATTTTATCATAGAACACTGTCCGTATGTCCGTATATTTGGAACATTCTGTTAGGAAGTGCAGTTCTGTTTCCATCTGATTCAGAACACTTTATGAACACAATCTCTGCTCCGGGGGCAGCCATGTTTTTCTGTGTCTGCCCGTCTCTATCATCAGCTTGTGTCCGCTGAGTCTGTATCTGGTCAACGTGCTTCTAAGTTTCTTATCTGACACTGTCTACAGATACTCTGCCATACTGTACTCTCTCTTTAGGGCTGAATAGCATTGCATTTTACTCTGTTGTTGTGTTGGGTTTGCCAATGAGTGATGTAATTCTGTTTGATTTGTGCAGTAATCTGATTGATTCTGATGTTGTGATGCAGAGCATCAGTAGATGTTCGTGAAACATCAGGACTGAAGCTCTGGATCAGCTGAGGGAAGTGGTTGCTTTCTTTGCTCATCTCTTGGTATTGCAGGACTTTATAATGATATGATTCGGGGTCACTTAGTTTCAGATGTTTCCAGAATTTAATTGCCCTTTTTTGTATCTTTATGATTAGAGGGTATTTGCCTAATTCTGCTCTGCATGCGTTATTTGTTGTATGCCGGTGCACGTTTAATACAGTTTTACAGAGTTCTGCATGCAGGGTCTCAATTGGATGTTTTTCCCATTTGGTGAGATCTTGATTTGGATTTGTCAGTGGACCCCACACCTCACTGACATAGAGTGCAATGGGCTCAATTTCTGATTCTAATCTGCCTAATGTAAATGTGTGTTGTGTTCCCTGGGATCTGGATCTTTTCTGAAATATCATAATTTTGGTTTTATTCAGGTTGACCGTCAAGGCCCAGGTCTGGCAGTATTGCTCTAGCAGGTCCAGGTTCTGCTGTAAACCATTTTGAGTGGGAGACAGCAGAACCAGATCATCTGCATACAGCAGGCATCTGATCTGTGAGTTGCGCAGGGTGAGGCCAGGGGCTGCAGATCGCTCCAGACTGCTCACCAGTTCATTGATGTAAATGTTAAATAATGTTGGGCTTAAGCAGCAGCCCTGTCTCATTCCACGCTCCTGGGAAAGATACCCTGTACGTTTAGTGCTGTTTTTCACGCCACATTTACTTTGAGTGTATTTACTTTGATTTGATAAGGTCATAGGTTTTACCTCCTATGCCACTTTCAATAATTTTGTAAAATAGTCTTTGGTGCCAAATTGAGTCAAAAGCTTTTTTGAAGTTGATAAAGCATGCATATATTTTACCTTTATCTTGGTTAACATGTTTTTTAATTAGAGTATGTAATGTATAGATGTGATCAGATGTACAGTAATTTGGTAAAAATCCGATTTGACTTCTGCTCAGTACATTGTGTGTGATAATGAAGTCTAATAGTTGAGCATTTATTACGCTACACAATAACTTTCCCAGGTTGCTGCTCACACAGATGCCTCTGTAGTTGTTAGGATCAAATTTATCTCTGTTTTTAAAGATTGGTGTTATCAAGCCTTGATTCCAGATGTCAGGGAAGTAACCTACACTCAGATCCACATTGAATAGTTTTAGAATGTTTTTGTTTTTACTTCTGAGTGTACACAAATAAAAGAAGATATTTCACAGATTAAAATGGTGTATAACTCTTAATTGTATGTGCAAAATTGACGGAGTATTTTGAGTCTCTTTCATACTGATAAGAAAAAAAGCAAGGTGGTATCGCTGGTGCGACCAGCCGACCTCTGAGTGTTAATATCCCATCAGGTCCAGATGCTTTTTTGTGTTGGAGTTTTTTAATTTTTTCTCTGAGTTCTTTATCAGTTATTGGGAAATCTAATGGGTTTTGGTTATCTTTGATTGTTAATTCTAGTTTTTCCAATTGGTTGATTGTTTGAATTTGCTTACAGTTTGTGTTTGTACTTTATTAAACAATGTTTGGAAATGACTTTCCAATATTTCTCCTTTTTGGATTGCCAATTCTTCATGATCAGTTTTTTTCAGATTGTTCCAGTTTTCCCAAAATTGTTTTAGTGTTTCACTGTAAAGAAGGGATCTCACATTATTTGGATCTTTGTGTTTCTGATTTGACAATGTTCTCAGTTTTTTGCGAATAGTTTGGCAGTCCTGATTAACACAATTTTTGTCGTTTTTGGGTATTTGATTTTTTCCATTTTTTGTTTTGGATTGTTTTGCTGATTTTTCAAATATGTAATTTATATCTCTGACAGCAAGATTGACACCTTCATTGGTGTGAGTATAGGTGTTATTTAGAAAGTTATCTATCAGCGCTTGAATTTTTTTGGCTGCTAAGTGCTTTCTGATATTCTTCAGCGCTGTTTTCAGCCCATCTGTAGGGTTTTCTGATGTTGTACAGCTTACTGGGCTTTGTGTTAATGATATTTTCTGTCTTTTTGAGATACACAGTGATTTGTGATCAGACAGAGGGGTTAGTTCTCTAGCAGTGAATGATCTGAGAGATGAAGGATCTATGTCTGTTATCATATAATCAACTGTGCTATTCCCAAGAGGTGAGCAATGTGAATCTCCTTAAAGTGTCTCCTCATAACCTACCATTGATGATATCACTCTCACAGCTTCTCATCAAATCTTCTGTCCAATCAAATGCTCTCTTGAATCTGAAGTCCTGCCCCCTCCTACACTATTAACAGACGCTGAAGCTGCGGCTGAATTCCGTCATTTGTTCACAGATTTACTAGTTTCTATATGGTGAGTGGCACATAGTGCACTATATAGAGGATAGGGAACGATTCAGACAGTGTATATATGCTTTCCATTGACGCAAATGAAGTCCGTTTTCGCATCTGCTCCGGTCCAGAGACACGAGAGCGGATCCTATGCACGAGTCAGCACAGACCACAAACCCTGAAAGATTATGAGAAAAATTGGGTTTTACAAACTCAACGGCTCTGGCCGATCTGTGATCTAGGCAAAGCGATATTGGCTATTTTGGAAAAAAGGGGAGGAGCTTCTAGATATAACCCAACCTGTCTTCCTGTTTTATTGGAAATTACGTCAACACAGTGAATGAAGCACTTCAGTGGGCCTTTAAAAATATCCTGTTTTGAAGGCCAAAAAATGCATTCATCCATCATAAATATAATCCATACGGCTCCAGGGGGTTAATACAGTTAATAATTAACTCCAGGGGGTTAATAAAGGCCTTCTAATGGATTTTTGTAAGTTACGCCTGTTTCACACATACTCCGTTTGCAGTGCGTATGTGGTGCATATTTTTTTCCGTGACCATGTTAACAGGTTTGAGCTTTCACACTGCACGCAGATGCGGTCCGGCAATGCGTTCCAGGAGCGGTGCGTCTGCAGCAGTGCAGCAATCGTTTCAGCTGAACCATGCTGAATGAAAGCCACAGCGCATTGTTCGCATCAAAATAAACGTGTATTGATTTGAAAATCTAGTAATTTCACCATTGATGCATATAATTTAAAGTCTACTCTTTCAAAGTGGCTTTTTGCCTCTGGTAAAGCAAGGAAAATGACAACTTATCTCGCATTTAAATAAACAAGAAGACATAATGGATAGGCCTCGTCTCTTCGTGGAGGTGGAAAAACAAAAGTTCTTTATGACCTGCAGGATTTCTTGTTTATACAAGAAATCCTCCATCCTTCTTGTTTATACAAGAAATTTATTATGTTGCTCAAGCAAGTTGCAAAACATTTACAGTACAATAGACAAAAACAGCCGAATCTCGTCTTTTCTTTCGCTTTAAATCTATAAATATTTAAAAGATTCTTTATAGATTCTTAAGATTCTTTATAGATTTAAAAGAATCTTTATAGATTTAAAAACGAAAGAAAAGATGAGATTCGGCTGTTTTTGTCTATTGTACTGTAAATGTTTTGCAACTTGCTTGAGCAACGTAATAAATTTTCTTTATATATATTATATATGATATTATATGAATTTCTTTTTATATATATATATATATATATATATAAAATATCATCAGTTCTGGCAGACACGTCAAGCTAGCATCAACTGATCAGCTGATCCATGCCGTCCAATAGGGATCATTTCAGATTAGACCGCGTCTTTCAAATACACCTTCCAGCATTCAGAAGCTGCTGAGTCGCTGCGTTGGAAAACAACGATTCTTGGTGCAAATGGATTATTCTGCTGTGGCACAGCAAATAGTAAACATGTTCTTGAACTATAGTTGCTATTTAAACATGCTGTTCTTAAGCTATAGTTGCCATTGGAAAAACACTCTGTCTTAAAGCTATAGTTGCTATTGGGAACACGCTGTTCTTAAAGCTATATAACTATAGCTTTAAGAACAGTGTGGATACACTTGTTCTATTCATCCCTCCTGGGATGGTGCTGCTCTTCTCTCTAGTAATATGGCACATAGTCTTAGAGCTGAAACATGACAAACTGGGGCCCAGGTCAGGAAGCAGGCAGACTGGCTAAACCGACCGTCTGCTAGCCGTCTCACGTCACAGAAGTCAGATATTTCCCAACACATAGAAACTCTTTCACCTAGACATTATCACATAGAGACTGTGTCTGTACCCTGAATTAGTAAATACAAAAAACTTCCAAACCCTTTTAAGTGTAAAAATTTAATTGATGTTCAACAAGCTTGGGTTGCTGAATATTAGATCTCTTTCTTCAAAAGCACGTATTGTAAATGATATTATCACAGACAATAAGCTAGATTTGCTGTGTTTAACAGAAACCTGGCTAAAACCAGACGATTACATCACTTTAAATGAGTCTAGCCCTCAAGGTTACGATTATCGACACAATCCTCATCAGAAAGGCAAAGGGGGTGTGGGGGGTGTTGCTGTAATTTATAGTAATAGGGAATTTAAGCAACAGCTGTTGATGGAACGGCCACGGCGACCGGAAGGAAACTGTCAACTGCCATAGCTAAAGAATGCAAAAGTCGCTAAGCAACAACAAAGAGGACGGCGTGGATCATTTAATCATTTGACATAGTAAACAATACATGTAAATAAAAGCAAGAAAATGGTTGCTTTTGGCATTAAATGACATACAGATACAATTAAAATACCACATAACCATAGAACATAACATTTACTTATCTAATCTGTCACGTATTATCGACTACGGCAAATTGGCTATTCTCCCGTAGTAGACGGGTTAACGTAGTTAAATTTGCACATGTGCAACAGAACGCCAGAATGCCATTGCCGTTGTATCAGCAGCTGCTGCTTAAAGTCCCTATTATCTTCAGTATTACTCAGAAGTCCTTCAGATATAATTCTTTCGAAGTGATGGTGCTTTATGTAACGTTATGTAAGTTGACATTTGTGCTGGCTACAGGGCACCAGGGCACCATGCAGACTTTATCAAAGAATTTGCTGATTTTCTATCGGAGTTAGTACTAGCTGCGGATAAAGTCCTTAGTGATTTTAATATCCATGTAGATAATGATAAAGACGCATTGGGATTGGCATTTACAGACATTCTAAACTCTACTGGAGTTAGACAACACGTGTCAGGACCTACTCATTGTTGTAATCATACTTTAGATCTAATGTTGCCACATGGAATCGATATTGATGCCGTTGAAATTCTGCAGCAGAGCGATGACATCTCAGATCATTATTTAGTCTCGTGTATACTACATTTAGCCAAGGCTGCAAAACCACCACCCAGCCATAAATATGGTAGAACCATCACTTCTACCACTAAAGATTGCTTTATATCCCTGATCAGTTTCATCGCCTTAGCATACTAGACAGCTTAGAAGACCTCGATGTTGCAACAGAAACTACTGACTCTCTCTTTTCCAGCACATTAGACGCAGTTGCTCCTCTGCGCTTAAAGAAGATTAAGGAAACTAATCCAACGCCGTGGTACAATGAGCACACTCAAGCTCTTAAAAGAGCTGCCAGAAAAATGGAGCGCAGCTAGAAGAAAACAAAACTAGAAGTTTTTCGTATTTCGTGAAGAGAGAGAATGATTGAGTACAGAAAGGCCTTAAAAAATGCTAGATCTACTTATTTTTCAAATCTCTTAGAAGAAAACAAACACAACTCTAGGTATTTATTTGATATAGTGGCTAAATTAATGAGAAATAAAGCTTCAACTTCTGATGTTTCCAAACAGCACAGCAGTAATGACTTTATGAACTTCTTTACTTGCAAGATTGACAATATTAGAGAGAAAATTATAACCACGCAACAGTCTACTACAGTATCACGTCAGACAGTGCATTGTAGTGTCTCTGAGGAAAAATTCCGTTCATTCGTTGCTATAGGAGAGGAAGAATTCTCTAAAATTATTAAATCATCAAAATCAACAACATATATGTTAGACCCTATGCCGACTAAGCTATTGAAAGAGATGCTTCCAGAGGTTATAGATCCTCTTCTTAATATCATTAATTCATCTTTATCACTAGGATACGTACCGAAAACTTTTAAGCTGGCTATTATTAAACCTCTTATTAAAAAAAACACAACTTGATCCTAGAGAATTAGTCAATTGCAGGCCGATCTCGAATCTACCTTTTCTGTCAAATACTAGAAAAGGCAGTTTCATCACAACTATGTTCCTTTTTAGAAAGAAATGGTATCTGTGAGGATTTCCAGTCAGGATTTAGACCGTACCATAGTACTGAGACTGCTCTCATTAGAGTTACAAATGATTTGCTCTTATCATCTGATCGTGGTTGTATATCTCTATTAGTGTTACTAGATCTCAGTGCTGCTTTTGACACTATCGACCACAATATTCTTTTGAATAGATTTGAAAATTATGTTGGCATTAGTGGAATTGCATTGGCATGGTTCAAATTTTACTTATCTGACCGTTATCAGTTTGTAGTAGTAAACGAAGAGATGTCATATCGATCACAAGTTCAATATGGAGTACGGCAAGGCTCAGTACTAGGACCGTTGCTTTTTACTCTGTACATGCTACCCTTGGGAGATATCATTAGGGAAGCATGGTGTTAGTTTTTGTTACGCTGATGATACTCAGCTCTATATTTCTTCGCGCCCTGACGAAACTTACTAATTCACAAAATTAACGGAATGCGTAGCTGACATAAAAAATTGGATGACCAGTAATTTCTTACTACTAAATTCAGAAAAAACAGAGATCCTAATTTTTGGACCAAAAACTTCTTCACGTAATAACCTAGAATACGGTCAAACACTTGATGGCTGCTCTGTTAAGTCTTCGTCATCAGTTAGGAACCTGGGTGTGCTCTTTGATACCAATCTTTCATTTGAAAGCCATGTTTCTAGCATCTCTAAAACCGCATTCTTCCAGCTTAAAAATATATCTAAACTACGACATATGCTCTCAATGACAAATGCGAAACAAACTACAGCTGGTCCAAAACGCAGCAGCTAGAGTTCTTACTAGAACCAGGAAGTATGACCCATATTAGCCCGGTTCTATCAACACTGTATTGGCTCCCTATTAAACATCTTATAAATTTTAAAATCTTGCTACTTACTTACAAAGCACTAAATGGTTTAGCTCCCCAGTATCTGAGCGAGCTCTTAATGCATTATAGTCCTTCGCGTCTATTGTGCTCTCAGAATTCAGACCAGTTGATAATACCTAGAATATCAAAATCAACTGCAGGCGGCAGATCTTTTTCCTATTTAGAACCTAAACTTTGGAACAGTCTTCCTATCACTGTTCGGGAAGCAGACACACTCTGTCAGTTTAAATCTAGACTAAAAACACATCTGTTTAAACATGCATACACATGAACCATTATCTACTTCTATAATTCAAATCATGTAAATTGTTAGGCTGCATAGATTAGGTCAGCTGGAACCGGGAACACTTCCCACAACACCTGATGTACTCGCTACATCATAAGAAGAATGGCGTCTACACTAATATTAGTCTCTCTCTGTTTATCCTGAGGTTTGCCACAGCCTGCCAGATCCAGGGCGTATCCAGATGAGATGAAGGACCAGCATCTAGACATGATGATAACGCAGCCCTGCCGTTTTAACTAAACTAGTATCTGAGTATACCTGCGAAGGCCCCTTTCCCTTTCCTTTCCCTTTCCTTTCCCTATAAAACGTTATCAAAATTATTCCAGTTCGCATAGATCCGCGGACACAACTAATTTTTCTGTATTATGTGGACCAGTAAAGTAATTTGGCAAATATCACTTTTTTTTAAAAAGATCAAGCTTCTGCGCACATACACACTCAAACACGCAAACCTATAAACTAAACATGTAAATGAACGGCAATAATGCATTAAAGGTATTTGGTTTTCAGTAGGAAAGGTGTCATTTAAGCGGCCCTCTAAAGTAATAATTAACAATTTTTACAACGGAAGTGATTCAATCAAAAAACAATTTTAGCCCGATAAGAATTTTCCTATTGTCACTGTGAAGCTGCTTTGAAACAATATGTATTGTGAAAAGTGCTATATAAATGAAGATGACTTGACTTGACTAGAGGTAGGATCAGTAGATTTTGAAAAATGCTGTTGGACATTGTTGAGATTTGAAATCAACCCAAACAAACAGCCAACAGCACAGCAGCTCCAGACAATCAAACCCAGTGTTACTCACATGAGAAGTGGAGTCAAAGCATCCTTCGCATCTGTTTTCAGGCCTTCCCGCTTAGCTCTCTCCAGCGCTGGAAATGCGGTCCTAAAGTGCTTGCCCAGTCATAAACCTTCATTCCAGTGATATTCTTTTGAGCTTTTTTTATTGTGTCCCATCTCTCGTTCTGCAGTTCTTTTTCTTTTTTCAAATCTCCCTCTTGCTCGTTCTCTCTCCTCGACTGTCATACATCCCCTAATGCTGATTGGTTACACGTTTGTTGTTGGTGTTGGCCCGACTAACTTCCAAACAGTGTTTTTGAAATTCTACTGACCTTTAAAGTTATGGTTGCTATTGGAAACATGCTTGTTCTAAAGACTATCTAGTTGCTATGGAAGGCAAATGTATCAAAAAAATGCTTGTTTCCGAAGCTTCCAGTGTCATTGTCGCTACTATGCTGTGGTAAGTTTATTCGGGTACATGCTATTTTAAGCTGCTGTTTCAGACTTTATGCTTTATGCTCCTTATGCTATCTGATCATATTCCAACATTCTGTGTTAAGTTAGCAGTTTTTCTGCGGCTTAACTTAAAGTATTGTAACATGCTTGTTCTTAAATACACAGAGACAAATTACACAATTAAAAAAACAAAACAAACAAAAACAAACCTATTTTATGTATTAGGCAACGGGTGTATGCTTCCCCGACCAGATTGCCACTAGTTCAATATTAGTCTGTGATTTACAACATGCTTGTTGTATCAGATTTGCTGCCACTAGGGGTACAAGCTTCCCCCATTAGAGAAGAGAAAAAAAAAAAAACAATTTTGGGTTTCTACAGCAGTAAACCGACAACCAAGTATTATTACAGTTCACCAAGGTACAGTTTCATGCTGTTGCAAGCTCATCCGAATTTAGGTTTGCAACATGCTTGTTGCAATAAAGGCTCATCTGGGCTCAGTAACATGCTTGTTACTTATTGCCGATTCGTGTTTTGGCAGCATGCTTGCTGCCAAGGTGCACGATACTCAATTGGCAACACATGAAACACTAGAAACATGATTACAACATGCTTGTTGCAAGAATCATACCACCTTCGGCTGGCTTGCTTAGGATGCTATGCACAATTCGCAGCCATCTGTATTAATTGCGTTCGCTTAAGGCTGCTCATTTAACTTTATCATTTATTACAGTTGGGGGATGTTTTGTTTTGGGGGAAATGTATCCAGGCATGGCTGCTTGAATGAGCGGGGAGTTTTGCCCAGAACAGTTCCATACCGCCAACCTTAAATTGCTATCACTATTGCTATTGCTTATTACTATCGTTTAAATTGTTTTATTGCTAACGTTCTTTGTTATCATTAATAATCTTTGACGATAGTGGTCTGACAGAAATCAAGCGTATAGTGTCAGTTCTGGCAGACATGTCAGTCAAGCTCACGTCAGCTGACATTCAGCTGATCCATGCCATCCAATAGGGATACATTTCAGATTAGACCGCGTCTTTCAAATACATCTTCCAGCATTCAGAAGCTGCTTGATCGCCTCGCTGCGCTTGTTATACCTGCCTCCATTCCCTACTCCTCCAATATATGACTGCAACATTCAGCAACAACTTTTGGATTTGAAATAAAAATAAGTAAATGTTTGTGTGATCTGCCAATGCGGCATATGTGAAAACACAGTAGGGCGTGCTGCTCTTGCAATGCATACGTACTGCAAATGGAGTATGTGTGAAACAGCCGTTACTCTTGTATCGCAAGTCAGCATTTGCGAAGTATGCGTATGGTCGTCTGCCGGAAGCTAGTTATTTTAGTTTATAAAGTTTTAAATATGTATATTTTTCTTACAAAAACCCATCGCTGGTAATGATGACAGACTCGGTTGAGTATTTGAGCACAACAAATACTCAACGGAGTTTTTGGAGTTTTATTCAGCAGAGTATTCTGAGTTTTATTCAGCACAACAGCACAAACAAAGTTAGATGCAGAGCAGGAAGTGTGGTCAACAAACAACATGGCTTATAACAGGTGGAGACAGGAAGTGAAGAGAGAAGAGCCGGCAGTATTCAGTATTCGGGAGATGGCTCCCTCTGGCGGTTGGAGGAATGGATGGCGGATACAGATGTTACAGAATCCCTCCCCCTATGAACACCTCCAGGTGTTCTTTGTGGCTGTCCCCTTGATCTGGGTGCAGGACGATGGGGTGTGCCTGGTGGAAATCCTGGGTCAAGGATGGGTCTAAGATGTCCTTTGCGGCCACCCATGATCTCTCTTCTGGATCATAGCCCTCCCAGTCCACCAGGTATTGCAACCGGCCCCCATGATGCCTGGAATCCAGAATCTCCTTTACCAGGTAAGCTGGAGCTCCATCAATGTCAAGTGGTGGAGGGGGTTCCCTCGCCTCAGCAGTGGGGCCGGAAGCAGGGTGGACCGGTTTCAACAGAGACGCATGAAAAGAAGGAGAAATACGGTAATGAGCAGGAAGCTCTAACCTGTAGGTTACTGGATTAATCTGTCGTAAGATACGAAATGGGCCTACATACCGTGGGCTGAGCTTCCTGCTGGGCAGCCGCAACCGTAGCTCTCGAGTCGACAACCAGACTCTCTGAACCGGCTGGTAGTTCGGATGGGGACGCCTCCTGCGGTCTGCCATGATTCTCTGGGCTCTGATTGCCCTCTGCAGCCTCACATGGGCACTGTCCCACACCCGTTCACTTCTTCTGACCCAATCGTCCACCGCAGGCACTTCAGAAGGTTCTCCAGACCAAGGGAACATGGGAGGCTGATAACCTAGAACACACTTGAAGGGGGTGAGTCCTGTGGATGAATGAGTGAGTGAATTCTGTGCATATTCTGCCCAAGGTAAAAAGTCAATCCAACGTTGTTGTACTCGACTACAATAAGATCTGAGATAACGCCCCAATTCTTGATAGCCAGATCGTCCCCTTGGAATTATAAGGTTCTATCTGACATTTCTGTCAAAATTGAGTTATTCACATATTCATATTCTGTGACAACTTATTTACATTATGTGATGTTACTTTTTTTTAAGTTGTTTTTGGTACTTTTTTTTTTAGAAAACAAAAAGGTTCTATCTACAAAGTCGCACTCTAACTTGGCTCTATAAGGTTCTATCTGCGTGAGCCAATCAGCACTTCAAATGCACAAACAAGGACCAATCAGGATCAGCGTTCTTTGTCATGTTGCTGTGATAGCGGAAACGATCGCTTAAAAACGCTAAATCGGTGAAGAGAAGACTAAATTTCACACAAGGCGATGTTTATTAGAAACCTCATGATGGACTACTTTATTTATGATCTTGTCAGTGACAGCAGCCCAAATTCCAGGGAATTTCAGTCTTTTTGTGTGTTTTATTGTATCTGATTGCTGAGGAGTTATTTTCAGTTAGACACCACGTTAGCCAGCAGCGCTATTAAGAGGATAGATTCGGGTTTTGTAGTATATTTGCTTTACTCCAGTCATGTCATTGTCATACGAGGGAAAGTTATGTATATATTAGGTTATGTTTTAACCTTGATCCATCCTGTGTACTTGAACTGAGCTGTATGTACTATGTAGCTGTAAAGCTATACGCTATGGCACACTGGATTAAAGTTAAATTAAAATCAAGTTAAATTTTATATTGTTGGTAAAAACCGAGTTGTTGCATAACTGAAGTAATTTAAATATGAAATATTTTTTAATTCTAAATAGTCAGTGAAACATTTTTCAGTGTTTATTAAACTGTTAAACACCTTTGCTGAGGCATTATCTGTTTTCTTGCAGTTTTTTAGTCTTAAAATGTCTTAAATTTTACAGTATTAAGGCTTAAAGGTCAAATACTCAACAATTTAATTTAATTACAACAATAAACGTCAGCATGTTATTTCAGCCATACTGATGTATAGAGAGAAAGCCATTTCACCTGTCCCACTTTCTGTGGAATAAAGTCCTTCTCAGATGTATTACAATAGCTGCTTTCTGTCTAAACAAGAGGAAACTTAAATGGCTCCTGCAATAATGTGTTAAATTACCCATCATATTCCTACCTAAATTTAACATCTGCACTGGACAAAATATTTAGCACTGCCTTTTATGCTTAACTTGAACAAGAAAAAACTATTCATTTAAAATATGAAATAAATGTCATAAAAACCATTAAATTTAACTTTCTCATGCATGTCAACACATTGTTACAACACTAATTTTGTGTTTTAAAACAAATTATAAGTAAACTGTTTCTTGAAAATTATTGCTTCAATTAATTTTTTGGCAGATAGAACCTTACAATTCCAAGCGAAAAATGTTTTTTAGAATTAGGTTCTATCTGCATTTGACCCATTCCAAAAATCCCTATTTACAAATTTGAGAGGATTTTGATATTGTATATTTAGAATACATTTAGGGTCCCTGTCATTTTTATGTTTGAAAGAAACTTGTTCCCCATATAGTTTTTACTATATGGAACGCAAAATCTTTGAAGCTCAATATCTCAAAACTGCTCAGAACGCAGATAGAACCTTATAATTCCAAGGGGACGAGATGTTAAGCTCACATTTATGTCCAATTGTTTGCAGAAAGCTTGCCATACATGAGACATGAACTGTGAACCCCTGTCAGAGACTATATCCTCAGGTATTCCATAGACAGGGAAAACACTTGAAAGAATGCTTGTGCAGTTTCCATTGCTGTGGATAAGCCCTTTAGTGGGATAAGACAACATGATTTAACAAAGTCCACAGCCAGGTGAGACCACGGGCGCTGAGGAATTGGCAGGGGTTTTAGGAGACCAGTTGGAAGTTCTCAGGGTGTTTTGGACTGAGCACACACACTGGAAGACTTGACATAGAGACATCATTAATTAGATTAGGCTACCAAAAGGAGTTACGCACCAATTTAGTGTTTGGTAACAGTTCAATTGCGCAGTCCCAGGGGCGATGCGGAGGTGACTGGGTGGCTTTGGTTTTGCTGAAGACCTCGTTGTAGTCAGAATACTCTGGGGGAATAAAAACTGGTTCATTAGTCACCGGGTTTTCCAATGCTTGTGGTTAAACAGGGGAGTTGTAACTTGAGTTGGAGGCAATGGCTGTAGCAATGTGGTGACCATTTTGTAAGCTCTTTGGAATTCTAGGAAATCTGTGGATCATGAATAGTTAGCCATGGATTCCCTAAGAATACAGGATGCTGGGGTGTTGATGTCACATACAAGGAGATGGTTTCTGAGTGGAACAGGCCTGTCTTGTCTGTAACTGGAACAGTTTGATGAGTAATTCCTCTACCAATAGGTTGGCTATTAATGGCGGTTATGTTAATAGGTGGCATGCACAGGATAACAGGTATATTGAGTTCATGGACCAGTTCATGATGAATCAAATTCAATGCAAAGCCGGAATCAATTAGCAATTAATCAATTAGAACACATTGAGCAGAATTAGCATAGGTGAGTGTTAGGAGAAGAGTAAAACATTTAGTCAGCATTGTAGTTAAGGAAGTACTCACTTTGGTCTGGGTGGGATTGTTAGGGCATGAACGACACTGATGACCTGGTTGACCACAGTAGAAACATAGACCGTTAACTCGGTGTTGTTCGCGTTCCTCCACAGACACAGCTGGTTCCTGAAAATTGGTGGCTGGGGTAGATGTGAGGTTGCAAACAAACTTGGTGGGTTATTGCGTAGAAGGTTATCAATTTTTATAGCCATTGAAATCAGTTGGTGAAGATCTGTGCCCACGTCCTTGCATGCAAGTTCAGCCTGTAACGTCTGATTGAGGCCCTGCTTGAACACTTTTTTCAACGCTACCTCATTCCAGCCACTTTGCGCTGCTAGGGTGCGAAATTCAATGGCATAATCGGCTGCAATTCAGAGCAGGAAGCATGGTCAACAAACAAGCAAAGGGTCGATAACAATAGCGGCAGTCCAGACAGCAAACTAATCCAAAACAGTAATCCAAAAGACAAGGTCATAAACAGGTAGAGAGACATACACGTGGCAAACAAACAGGATAATGAAAACACTTGGTAGAGACAGGGTAATACTTAAATGGCAATACTTCACAGGAAGTGAAGAGAGTAGAACCGGCAGTGTTCAGTATTCGGGAGATAGCTCCCTCTGGCGGTTGAAGGAATGGATGGCGGATGCAGATATTACATCGCTTTTTTTAACCCACTAGATTCGTTTGGATTATATTTATGAAAAAAAAAAAAATATCCTGGAAGAGCCAGGATATTTGTAAATATAACTCTCATTGTGTTTGTCTGTAAGAAGATAGTCATTTACACCTAGGATGGCTTGAGGCTGAGTAAATCATGGGATAATTTTAATTTTTGGACAAACTATCCCGTTAAGTAAATTTGTCAAGTATCTGTACTTTATAATGTCCGTATTTTAGAGTATTTTTATTTTGAGAAACCTTTACTTTACAACATTCCAAAGCATGTATCATACTTTTTACTCAACTACGTTCCATAAAGACATATTGTTCCTTGTTATTTCGAACTAAAGAAATTGCCACCCTCTCTGAGACGCAAGAGTGATATCTGATTCTTGAACGAGTTGAACCAATGATCCTGCTGAATTGGTTCACAAATAACACAACGGCTGCGTCCGAAATCACATACTATATATGGTACTTATAGTATGAATGTGTGTAGTATGTAATTCGGACCAGTGTCAGTTGCATCACTTCACTGTCATTCACAAATCCTCTCCAGTGGCCTCATGGAATAGTAAAGTGTCCATCGTATGCACCCTTTGGATTCTTGCTCGTAGAGGTCATCTGGAGACATTTTGCCTACTCTTTTGAGTACTGTGAATTCAGACATACTTCTTTTGTCACACACTATTTTTCACCTACTATATACCTGTAGTAGGAAAGTATGCGATTTTAGATGCAGCCTATAGGATTAATTAGTGAAATGGACTGATCCATTTGCTGCTGTTCATGAATCAAGAAATCACTGATTCAATGAATGATCTGGCCAAAAATGAGCCATAAACAGGGATATCATCAGAGCTTGGATGTGTGTGCAACTGATGCCGCAAAAAGTAAGTTACTACTAATGAATTTTAGTATTGACAATTTTAAATGAAATCATATATAGGTCATGAATGTCAGTTATTTGTGAACTAAATCTGCTGTGAAAGGGCAAGCTGAAATACTCAAAATACTCAGTTGTGTCACCGTCTGAATGGGTTAGACAAATGCAAATTAATGCCCATGCATCTTCCCCGCTGTTGTAGCAGTTTCAAATGATATACACTACTGTTTTGATAGTGTTCCTCTTAAAATGTTAACACATTTTTCCCCATGTGACATCCTTGCATTGTATTTTTTTTTTTTTTATATTATTTGTTGATGCATATTTACACAGATTTTGTTTTCCCCCATTTTTAAAACATATTTAAAACGTATTATTTCACTTGTTTGCACACTTGAATTATCAGTAACTTAAATTGCTATTTTAGTATATTAAAGTTTCATGTCTTGATAGTGTATAATAAGTGTTGCAGCAAAATAAAGTTTGCTTATTTGCAATACATATTAATATTATGCACTAATCTCTCTTTTTTTTTTTTAAATAATGCTGACTACTATGGAATCCCAAGTCTGCCAAAATTAAAAATAAATACATAAATAAATATACAAAGAAATGTAAAAAAGCAAAAATAAATAAATATATAAATAAATATACATAGAAAAGCAAAAAACAAAAATAAATAATTATTTATACATTTATTTCCTTAATTATGTATATATTTTTTTCCACATTTATTTTTTCTTTTATTTATTTTTACATTTATTCTTTTCAATTTTCATTTATTTCCACATTTATTTATTTATTTATTTATTTCCATATTTGTTCATTTCCACATTTATTCATTTCTACATTTCTTTATTTTTACATTTATGTATTTTTACATTTCTTTGTCCGTAGGGTAATGAGGAGGGTGTGGTTTACCTCAGACATAGCAATCGAGCTCAGAGTAGGCCAGAGCGAAGTGTTGAGGTCACAGTGACACCTTGTGGTGTGCCCGAAATACAAGAAGCGTAGCCTACTGATGTTGATACTGAGATGAATGATTTGGATGGGTAGTATGGCCAAAATCTTATATCACGGGTTAAGTAATATCACCCTAACTGTACTGTGTGACATGGATAGGCTACTCTTTATTCCAGACATGGCCGTAGAACATCGTCTGGTCTGGATTTGTAAAATGTCCTGCACTGGCAAACATGAACAGCAACTTCTTCAGCAGATCTGATAACAGGGACTTTGAACTGGAAATGCTTGTTATTTCCCATTATTAATCATTTGAATGAATGGGCTTGCGTTTGACTGAGATTTGTGCACCGGTCAGAACACGGAAAGGATCGAACCAATGCACATATAGGCTACAGTGAAGTCGATGCAAGCATATTGATCAATGCATTTGAAACGAGACCACAAATTCACTTCACATTCATATTTCCTACTTTTACATGCACAACATGTGACAAACGCTTAAAATACTATGAATATTTCAAAGATTCAAAATAGAACGAGGCATCGGTTACAGTAGAACATTTTGTTGTGTTGCGTCTCCCCTCGTGGGGACATTCTAAAACGCTTAACGTGGCTTAATATACTAAGACAGTGATATTAAGACCAAACTCACTAAAGGTCATACTAATAAAGTATTTTTTTTGCTTTTCTATGTATATTTATTTATATATTTATATATTTATTTTTGCTTTTTTACATTTCTTTGTATATTTATTTATGTATTTATTTATTTTTAATTTTGGCAGACTTGGGATTCCATAGACTACTGACCAGTCTGACTAGTGCTGTCTAGAATAAATACAGTATATAGTTATCGATCAGTACTTTTTTCTTTTACAGTTTTTCTTGATTGCTTAAACATTATAACCAGGCTTTTGAACTAAAATTTCAAAACCATAATGGCATTTATCAAAAAGCACACCCATTTCCCTAAACTATAAACACTATTCCCCTGTTTTGACACATGAATCAGATTTGTTGAACTGTCACTGCAAAACTCTAGACACAAATCCCTTCATTTCTCATTGCCAGAGAGGAGGAGGAGGAGGAGGAGGAAGAGGATGAGCAAGAGCAGTAAGGAGTGGAGGAGGAGGAGGAGGATGAGGTTGAGGGGCAAGGAGACAAGAAGTCTCAGATGAAATTATTGCCACTAGTTGACCATGTCCTTGTCCATAGAGGGAGTCCTATGAGGGAGGCTGGGCGATGAGTTCAGCCAAACTTAAGTTGCTTCACCGTCGCCTCGATCATAAGAACCTTCAGGGAGGAAAACAGGCAGGTGTACCTCAGTGTACTCTACTGTAACTTTTGAGTGCTGTACTCTGTTGCAACACATGCATCAAATTGCCTTACAGATACAGATAGAGTTTCTGTCTGCTTCCATTTTGTAAAAAGGATCTGTTACAGTAATCAGTACTTCTATTTTTGTAGGACACAGAGACGATGGAATGGAATAAGCCTGACTAGACATTTCAGTTGTTGCGTGCCAGGGGTGGATCAGGCATGCAAGAGGATTTTCCCCCCGCTGCCTGAATAGGGCCAGTACAGCCTGTGATGTTGAAGAGATTCTCTGGCCTGTCCCAGACCAAAGATGTGATGCTGGGGCAGAATATTTTTTTGTTGTTGTTTGGTGTATTGTACTGTACAGTACATTAAGGCATAAAAAATGTGCAAATGTATACACGTGTTCATCATGTAAAAAGTTCCTTGAGGGGGAGAACCACAAGCAACACAACTTATTACTGGTTTTTGTTTTTGTTTTTTGTAGTATTGTTTTGAATTTATCTCACCAGTGTGTAAGACTATGTTGTAGTGTGTGTGTTTTTGAGGGCTTGTGTGTGATGTCTGAGGGCAAAGTTTGGTTTTTCAGCAAGAGTGAATAGTTTTAAGTGTAGAGCTTCATTTTGACCTGAAAATGGGATGTTTGGGGAATTGGGTGAGACGTTATGGATTTGTGTTTACTGTTTTGAGAATATGAGGCATAGTTTCAAGAAATGTGTTTAAGCAATCGAGAAAAACTGTAATACTTATGCACATTAAAAATCATATATTTCTGTACTTTTACTCAAATAAAACTGAAAATGAGTACTTATACTTTTACTGGAGTATTATTTTAATGGGGTATCTGTCCTTTAATTCAAGTAGGCCTACTTGATTTGTGTACAGTTTGACTGTTGGAGAGATTGTTGGTTATGAGAATATCCTGTCAGTGTTAAGAATGATTAACGTGATTGTTAAATAACGTAGAGTCAGAAATGTGCTGGTAGAAAGTGGTGTGTTGACTGGTGGTGTTTTTATTCCTTAGATCCAATTATCAATGCCGTCTAAAAGAGTCATTCTGTCTCCATTTATCAAGGATACAGGTGCTGGTCATATAATTAGAATATCATCAAAAAGTTGATTTATTTCACTAATTCCATTCAAAAAGAGAAACTTGCATATTATATTCATTCATTACACACAGACTGATATATTTCAAATGTTTATTTCTTTTAATTTTGATGATTATAACTGACAACTAAGGAAAATCCCAAATTCAATATCTCAGAAAATTAGAATATTACTTAAGACCAATACAAAGAAAGGATTTTTAGAAATCTTGGCCAACTGAAAAGTATGAACATGAAAAGTATGAGCATGTACAGCACTCAATACTTATTTGGGGCTCCTTTTGCCTGAATTACTGCAGCAATGCGGCGTGGCATGGAGTCGATCAGTCTGGCACTGCTCAGGTGTTATAAGAGCCCAAGTTGCTCTGATAGTGGCCTTCAGCTCTTCTGCATTGTTGGGTCTGGCATATCGCATCTTCCTCTTCATAATACCCCATAGATTTTCTATGGGGTTAAGGTCAGGCGAGTTTGCTGGCCAATTAAGAACAGGGATACCATGGTCCTTAAACCAGGTACTGGTAGCTTTGGCACTGTGCAGGTGCCAAGTCCTGTAGGAAAATGAAATCTGCATCTCCATAAAGTTGGTCAGCAGCAGGAAGCATGAAGTGCTCTAAAACTTCCTGGTATACGTCTGCGTTGACCTTGGACCTCAGAAAACACAGAGGACCAACACCAGCAGATGACATGGCACCCCAAACCATCACTGACTGTGGAAACTTTACACTGGACCTCAAGCAACGTGGATTGTGTGCCTCAACTCTCTTCCTCCAGACTCTGGGACCCTGATTTCCAAAGGAAATGCAAAATTTACTTTCATCAGAGAACATAACTTTGGACCACTCAGCAGCAGTCCAGTCCTTTTTGTCTTTAGCCCAGGCGAGACGCTTCTGACGCTGTCTGTTGTTCAAGAGTGGCTTGACACAAGGAATGCGATAGCTGAAACCCATGTCTTGCATATGTCTGTGCGTAGTGGTTCTTGGAACACTGACTCCAGCTGCAGTCCACTCTTTGTGAATCTCCCCCACATTTTTGAATGGGTTTTGTTTCACAATCCTCTCCAGGGTGCGGTTATCCCTATTGCTTGTACACTTTTTTCTACCACATCTTTTCCTTCCCTTCGCCTCTCTATTAATGTGCTTGGACACAGAGCTCTGTGAACAGCCAGCCTCTTTTGCAATGACCTTTTGTGTCTTGCCCTCCTTGTGCAAGGTGTCAATGGTCGTCTTTTGGACAACTGTCAAGTCAGCAGTCTTCCCCATGATTGTGTAGCCTAAAGAGAGACCATTTAAAGGCCTTTGCAGGTGTTTTGAGTTAATTAGATGATTAGAGTGTGGCACCAGGTGTCTTCAATATTGAACCTTTTCACAATATTCTAATTTTCTGAGATACTGAATTTGGGATTTTCCTTAGTTGTCAGTTATAGTCATCAAAATTAAAATAAATAAACATTAGAAATATATCAGTCTGTGTGTAATGAATGAATATAATATACAAGTTTCACTTTTTGAATGGAATTAGTGAAATAAATCAACTTTTTGATGATATTCTAATTATATGACCAGCACCTGTAATGTTTTGACTGAAATGCTTTTGCTTTACGGCATATTAGTGTCACTGATTAAAATGATACAGATCAGCAGTAAATCTCAGTTAGTCAAACATTAGGGATGAGACAATACATCGTATCTCGATTCGCAATACAAAAAATCTGGAGCGATTCTTATATTTTCAGATGTATCGCGATTTTCTCTTGAGTCTGTCCAACAGTTGTCTTCGTCAGCATTTGAGCGTGCAGTTAAAAAACTAGCCTGGAGCGCCATCTGCTGTTAAAACTACGCTCAGAATCGATTCAAGAGAGAAATTATGTCTGTTTAAAGCCTATATATCTTTAAATATTATAAAGTAGGGATGCACCATTTTTTAAGGACCGAGTACGAGTACCGATACTTTTTTCTAGTACTCGCCGATACCGATACCTATACATTTATTAATTTATCTCTCTCTCTCTCTCTCTCTTTTTTTTTTTTTTTTTTTTTTTTTTTGATGTTGCAGTTTTACAAGCACAACACAGTGAGACTAATGAATGTAGGACAGCAGGCCAGAACAGACAGAATGGGGGGAGGGGATGCACACATTTTTTTGATCCGAGAAACAGACTCACCAAAACAATAATTTCCCGTATTTATTATTAATGAAATAGACTATATTAACACCAAAACACAACATAGTCCATCCTAATTAGACCAAACTACACCAAAAACTAGAGAATGACTGATATTTATTAGCCCTCTTGATCCCCTAAGGATTATTAGGGCCCAAGCCACTAATGGCGCAGGGCCCTATTGTTTTTCTAAGGATTATTATTATTATTATTGTTTTTTTTCCGTCATTCTGGGCTTTTTGGGGGCCTTAACATGCTCAAAAACTCTTGAAAATTGGCACACACATTGGAATCTGCGGCCATTAGGACGCCGCAGAGGCTGGTATCTGGGCGTGGCAGGGGGACTTGACAGCGGCTATTACGGGTTGTTTGAAAAATGCATGCTCTGGATTTTGATATACTCCTCCTAGGCGATTAATCTGATCAGCATAAAGTCAGCATGAAGTCAAGACATTGATGATGAAAAATTGCCAGCGTATTTTTGATATCTCGAATGGTTTGTCCGTGGCAAGGCAACGAATTTATGGCGAGAAAAGGGAATCAGGAAGTGTGTTATAACTTATGCATACATTGATTGATTTTTATGAAACTTCAGCTGTGTGTTCGTTGTAGGAGTCCGATCACATGGATGTGACTATTGTGAGTCAAAGTTATAGCGCCACCAACTGGCAGTAGGAAATGTGTCACTTTCAAAATGCTTTGAGATCACCCTCCTTTTTTTTTTTTACCTGATTTGCTTCAAACTTTATCACAATAATGTCAAAACATGGCAGATGTAGACCTGTGAATGTATTTGTGATATCTTAAATATTGTTGCAATGGCAACATGTCAAATTTTAATAATATTCTTGAGTGTTTTTGAGGCTCTAAACATGCATCAAATTGCATGAAACTCGACACACACATCAATATTGTCGACCAGTAGACATGGACAAAGCCTTAGAAACGGGCATGGTGGAGGGGCTCAGTAGTGCCACCTTTTGACAAAAGTCGGGGGGGTTATTTTTACCTACAGTCACCAAACTCGGTACACATATTAGTCTCATTAAGCCGGACAAATCTGCCAGCAGATTTTTGATATCTCGAATGGTTTGGCCGTGGCGAGGCAACAAATTTATGGTGAGAAAAGGGAATCAGGAAGTGTGTTATAACGTCTGCATACATTGATTGATTTTTATGAAACTTCACCAGTGTGTTGGTTGTAGGAGTCTGATCACATGGATGTGACTATTGTGAGTCAAAGTTATAGTGCCACCAACTGGCAGCAGGAAGTGTGTCACTTTCAAAATGCTTTGAGATCACTCTGTAAAAACCTGATGTGCTTCAAACTTCATCAGTGTAATGTCAATACACAGCAGATGTAGACCTGTGACAGGATTTTTGATATTTTAAACACTGTTGTCATGGCAACGCATCAAATTTTAATATTCGTTTTGGAGGCTTTTGAGACTCTTAGCATGCTTCAAATTGCATGAAACTCGACACACACACCAGCGGTGTCGTACAGTAGACATGGGCAAAACCGTAGAAAGGGGCGGGGAGCAGGGCCTTTATAGCGCCACCTTTTGACAAAAGTGGGGGGGGTTAGTTTAACCTACAGTCACCAAACTCGGCACACGTTGCTCTCATTAAGCCGGACAACTTTCTAATTTACACTCACCAACAGGAAGTCAGCTATTTTGGTTTGAATGTGGATTTTTTTTTGAATAAACAGGCTCTGAATTTTAAACTACTACTTCTAGGGGGTTCATTCAATTCAGTCCAAACATTTTTTACCATGGTGCTATGATATTGAAGATGTTAAATTGAGAATTGATAATGGATATCTCGAACGATGTTGCCATGATGATAATGTCAAAAAAGGAAAACGGAATGACTCATATTTTCTATAAAAAAAACACTATACACAATTAATTTATATATAGAATAATACAAATGTTTGAAATAAACACATTTTATTTATTTTTTTCAATTTAAAAAAGCATGTGTAAGTTAAAAATAGACAGATTAATTATATTTGATTGAAAAATGGATAAATATCATACATAGAGTAACAACTAGAGGGCAGCAAAACCCTGTTATTTTTAAACAGGGTTGGATAAATCAAGCACTAGATCAATAGTTTATATAGACAGAAGAATGCTTTAGTTTTTATTTTATACTGTTTGTGCAGGTATATTTAAACATTTATCAAAGACTACTTTATGTCACAATTTAGATGTTTTTTTTGGTTTAAAATGATCTTCTTAGTCTGTCTCTGTCTCTCTCTCTCTCTCTCTCTCTCTCTCTCTCTCCTCCCCCATACTACCTCAGGTTCACTTGGGTGTGTGTGTTGTGGGGGTGGGGGGTGTCTGTGTGTTGGTCTCTGTCTGTGTTACTGTCTGTGATATATATATCTCTTTCTCCCCTCCCTGTTTGTGTGTGTATTACAATGTTGATTAGTGGTCTTTAACCCTTTTACTGGTTACTTATTTATTGATGAACTTATAAAAAATCTGAACTGCAAATGAGAACTTCACACTCATTTGAAACTGAACCATAACACTATATCATGATTCGGACAGGACTAGTTTTCTAAATGTTGTTTGAGTTACAATTATTATTTTTTACAATTACAGTTAGAATTTTTAAATTAATTATTTATTGATATAATAACATTTTTAAAAACCCCTGTTTCAGTAAATTTCACATGATTATAAAAGTGGCTGTTTAAAATAAACTTGCATAAGTGAGCAGAAAAATCTAGACATGTACCTTACTATTACCTGAGACTGACATTAAAATTGTCTTTGCAGGTTCCGTGATTTGGCTCTATTTATTAATTTTTTCATTTTATTTTTCCTCTTATACCACACATATTAAAATTAAATGAAAGCATGCTTTTAGTGCATAAGATTGGTGCACAAACAACAGCTCAGGGAGGTCAAAAAAACACAAAGAGAAGTGTTAGGATTATACAACATCAGCAATCACAGATATTCGCATTAAGGCTGGATTAAATTTCTCAGAGCACTGTGGAGTTTGCACAAATAACAGTATGTAATTTGCTCTAGAATTTTTATAGGGGTTGTCTGAGAAAAAACGCAGACATGTCAGATTAGGATGATATTCTGCACTCATTTTAAATTGACTTATGACATTCTATGACATGAAAACCATCTCAATTTAAACGATCTCATGGATGTGGCTGTTGTGGTTTGTGATCATAGGAGCATCAGCTGCTGCAGTAAATGTGGTTTGAATTTGATATAGTCCTTTTATGTTTAACTGTTTTAAATGCCCATTGCCTGCCATGCACAGTTGCCCTGTAGCCACCGGGGTGGCGGTGCCTCCGGGCTTTGGCCCATCATCGCTGCTTGTAGCTATATTTATTATTTATATTTATATTATGATATTTATTATATTAGATTTATTATTTTATTATTATTATTTTTCTATGTTTTTGGCACTTTTGGGGCCCTTAACATGTTCGAAAACTCTTGAAACTTTGCACACACATCGGAATCCACGGCCATCAGGGCCGGGCAGAAGCTGGTACCCGGGTGTGGCAGGGGGGCTCGACAGCGCCCCCTTGAACAGGGTCCGAAAACTTGGTCCATATATCAAACGCGCTTGCAAGTATTATTATGAAACTCGGTACACATATAGACCTCATCGGGCCTAACAACTTTCGTGCTCTAAGTTATACGCTAGCTCAACAGGAAGTCAGCTATTATGGGTTGTTTGAAAAATGCATGCTTTGGAATTTGATATACTCCTCCTAGGTGATTAATCCGATCACCACCAAACTTGGTCAGCATGAATTCAAGACATTGATGATGAAAAATTGCCAGCAGATTTTTGATATCTCGAACGGTTTGGCCGTGGCAAGGCAACAAATTTATGGCGAGAAAAGGGAATCAGGAAGTGTGTTATAACGTCTGCATACATTGATTGATTTTTATGAAACTTAACCAGTGTGTTGGTTGTAGGAGTCCGATCACATGGATGTGACTATTGTGAGTCAAAGTGCCACCAACTGGCAGCAGGAAGTGTGTCACTTTCAAAATGCTTTGAGATCACTCTGTTATTTTTACCTGATTTGCTTCAAACTTCATCAGTGTAATGTCAATACACAGCAGATGTAGACATGTGACAGGATATTTTAAACACTGTTGCATCAAATTTTAATATTTGTTTTGGAGGCTTTTGAGACTCTTAGCATGCTTCAAATTGCATGAAACTCGACACACACACACCAGTGGTGTCGTACAGTAGACATGGGCAAAACCGTAGCAACAGGCGGGGAGCAGGGCCTTTATAGCGCCACATTTTGACAAAAGTGGGGGGGGGGGGACTGTTTTTCCTACAGTCACCAACCTCAGTACACATATTGTTCTCATCAAGCCGGACAATTTTCTAATTTACACTCATTAGCTCCGACCAACAGGAAGTCAGCTATTTTGGTTTGAATGTAGATTTTTTGCAAAAAAAAAAAAAAAAAGGCTATGAATTTTATACTACAAACCCGATTCCAAAACAGTTGGGACACTGTACAAATTGTGAATAAAAAAGGAATGCAATAATTTACAAATCTCATAAACTTATATTTTATTCACAATAGAATATAGATAACATATCAAATGTTGAAAGTGAGACATTTTGAAATGTCATGCCAAATATTGGCTCATTTTGGATTTCATGAGAGCTACACATTCCAAAAAAGTTGGGACAGGTAGCAATAAGAGGCCGGAAAAGTTAAATGTAAAAGGAACAGCTGGAGGACCAATTTGCAACTTATTAGGTCAATTAGCAACATGATTGGGTATAAAAAGAGCCTCTCAGAGTGGCAGTGTCTCTCAGAAGTCAAGTTGGGCAGAGGATCACCAATTCCCCCAATGCTGCGGCGAAACATAGTGGAGCAATATCAGAAAGGAGTTTCTCAGAGAAAAATTGCAAAGAGTTTGAAGTTATCATCATCTACAGTGCATAATATCATCCAAAAATTCAGAGAATCTGGAACAATCTCTGTGCGTAAGGGTCAAGGCCGGAAAACCATACTGGATGCCCATGATCTTTGGGCCCATAGACGGCACTGCATCACATACAGGAATGCTACTGTAATGGAAATCACAACATGGGCTCAGGAATACTTCTAGAAAACATTGTTGGTGAACACAATCCACTGTGCTATTTGCCATTGCCGGCTAAAAACTCTATAGGTCAAAAAAGAAGCCATATCTAAACATGATCCAGAAGCGCAGGTGTTTTCTCTGGGCCAAGGCTCATTTAAAATGGACTGTGGAAAACTGTTCTGTGGTCAGACAAATCAAAATTTGAAGTCCTTTTTGGAAAACTGGGACGCCATGTCATCCGGACTAAAGAGGACAAGGACAACCCAAGTTGTTATCAGCGCTCAGTTCAGAAGCCTGCATCTCTGATGGTATGGGGTTGCATGAGTGCGTGTGGCATGGGCAGCTTACACATCTGGAAAGGCACCATCAATGCTGAAAGGTATATCCAAGTTCTAGAACAACATATGCTCCCATCCAGATGTCGTCTCTTTCAGGGAAGACCTTGCATTTTCCAACATGACAATGCCAGACCACATACTGCATCAATTACAACATCATGGCTGCATAGAAGAAGGATCCGGGTACTGAAATGGCACATCATAAAGAGGAAGATGCGACAAAGAAGACCTAAGACAGTTGAGCAACTAGAAGCCTGTATTAGACAAGAATGGGGCAACATTCCTATTCCTAAACTTGAGCAACTTGTCTCCTCAGTCCCCAGACGTTTGCAGACTGTTATAAAAAAAAGAGGGGATGCCACACAGTGGTAAACATGGCCTTGTCCCAACTTTTTTGAGATGTGTTGATGCCATGAAATTTAAAATCAACTTATTTTTTCCCTTAAAATGATACATTTTCTCAGTTTAAACATTTGATATGCCATCTATGTTGTATTCTGAATAAAATATTGAAATTTGAAACTTCCACATCATTGCATTCCTTTTTTAGTCACAATTTGTACAGTGTCCCAACTTTTTTGGAATCGGGTTTGTACTTCTCCTACAGGGTTTATACAATTTACACCAAACTTTTTTAACTGCTAAGACATTGAGGTTGTTAAATTGCAAACGGATGTTGGATATCTCAAACGGTTTGGCCGTGGCGAGGGAATTAATTTATGGCGAGAAAAGGGGAACAGAAAAAGTTATATCTTCTGCATACATTAATTGATTTTGATGAAACTTCGGCTGTGTGTTCGTTGTACAAGGCTGATCACATGGATGTGATTATTGTGAGTCAAAGTTATAGCGCCACCAACTGGCAGCAGGAAGTGTGTCACTTTCAGCATGCTTTGACATCACCCTCTTATTTTTACCCGATTTGCTTCAAACTTCATCAGAATAATGTCAAAACATGGCAGATGTAGACATTTGAAAAGAATCGTAATATCTCAAGCATTGTTGCCTTGGCAATGCATCAAACTTTAATATTAATTTTGCATGCTTTTGTGACACTTAGCGTACTTCACATTGCATGAAACGCGACACACACGTCAGGATCATTAACCAGTAGACATGGGCAAAGCCTTAGAAACAGGTGGGGAGCAAGGGCTCTATAGCGCCACCTTATAGTGCAGTAAATGTGCAGTGAATTTGACATGGAGTCCTTTGATGTTTAACCATTTTAAATTCCTATTGCCCGCTGTGCACGTTTGTCCTGAAGCCACCGGGGGGCGGTGCCATCGGGCTTGGGCCCGCCATCGCTGCTTGCAGCTATATTTATTTATTTATTTATTTATTTTTTCATCATCCAGGGCTTTTTGGGGCCCTTAACATGCTCAAAAACTCGTGAAAATTGGCACACACATTGGAATCTGCGGCCATTAGGACGCCGCAGAGGCTGGTCCCCGGGCGTGGCAGGGGGGCTCGACAGCACCCCCTTGAACAAAGTCTGAAAACTTGGTCCATATATCAAACACGCTTGCATGTATTTGTATGAAACTCGGTACACATATAGACCTCATCGGGCCTAGTTATACGCCACCCCAACAGGAAGTTGACTATTACGGGTTGTTTGAAAAACGCATGCTCTGGAATTTGATATACTCCTTCTAGGCGATTAATCCGATCACCACCAAACTCGGTCAGCATAAAGTCAAGACACTGAGGATGTAAAATTGCCAGCGGATTTTTGATGTCTCGGATGGTTTGGCCGTTGCGAGGCAACGAATTTCTGGCGAGAAAAGGGAAACAGGAAATGTGTTATAATGTCTGCATACATTGATTGATTTTTATGAAACTTTATCTTAGTGTTCATTGTAGGAGTCCGATCATTTGGATGTGACTATTGTGAGTCAAAGTTATAGTGCCACCAACTGGCAGCAAGAAGTGTGTCACTTTCAAAATGCAACGGAGTTCACTGTTATTTTTACCTGATTTCCTTCAAACTTCATCAGTGTAATGTCAATACACAGCAGATATAGACCTGTGACAGGAGTTTTGATATTTTAAACACTGTTGCCATGGCAACGCATCAAAATTTAATATTCATTTTGGATGCTTTTGAGACTCTTAGCATGCTACAAATTGCATGAAACTCAACACACACACCAGCAGTGTCGTCCAGTAGACATGGGCACAACCGTATAAATGGGCAGGGAGAAGGGCCTCTATAGCGACCTTTTGAAAAAAGTGGGGGGGTTAGTTTTACCTACAGTCACCAAACTGGGTACATGTATTGTTCTCATCAAGCCGGACAATTTTCTAATTTACATTCATTAGCTCCGATCAACAGGAATTCGGCTATTTTGGTCTGAATGTGGATTTTTTGAAAAAAAAAAAAAAAAAGGCTAACTTGTTAACTTGTTGCTAAGACATTGAAGTTGTTAAATTGCAAAGGGATGTTGGATATCTTGAACGCTGTTGCCATGGTGAAGGATTAAATTAAGGACAAAGAAGGGAATATTCACCCTTATTTTATAAATATACACTCTTTATTTCAGTGTATAATAATACAAATATTATAAATAAACACATTTTAAATAATTTTTTAATTACAAGAAGTATGTGTAAGATTAAATTAGGCAGATAACTGCTCTTTGGTTAAAATAATTAAAATAATATTCAAATGTCATATAGAATAAGCACTAGAGGGCAGCAATTATCTATTTTTAAACAGGGTTGAGAAGACAAGTACATTTTTTTATTTTTAAAAGGCTTTAGTTAGTATTATATTTGAATGTATATATTTAGAGATGATCAAAGACTAATTTCTGTTACAGTATATATTTTATTCTTATTGTTTAAAATATTATTGAATCATCTGACTTAACTAACTGGTCAGGCTCCAACTGTTCTGCCTCTGTGTGTTTGTTTTAGAGTCTTGCAGGTTTAACCCTGTCATTGCTGTGTCCTTTTGACTGCATTATAATCTCTTAGGCCTTCTCTTCTATAAATTTGTATAACAAAATAAAGGCATAGAACTAATTCATTTGCAGCGCACTGACTATATAGTTTTATATAATTAGTATAATAATTTTGTTAATAGTAACTTAAAAGACCTTAAGATAAATTCATCTGGACATATAACATTTTTAATAGATAATGATAACTTTTAGTTAGTATTATTGAATGTATATATTAAGAGATTATCAAAGACTAATTTCTGTCACAGTATAAATGTTATTCTTATTGTTTAAAATGATATTGAATCATCTCCAACTGGTTCTTAAATCTCACTTTGCCTCTCTCTCTCTCTCTCTCTCTCTCTCTCTCTGTGTGTGTGTCATGTTAAGTGTGTGTGTGTTTGGGGTGTGTGTGTGTGTAATGGTTTATAAAAATATATATAAAAAAACTTAAAATAAATACTGGACTGAGATTTACACTGGATTTAGACTTACACAATTTTGAGCTGCAAAAGATAACTGCACTCATTTCAAAGTGACCTATGACATCCTATGACATGAAATTCATCTAAATTTAAATGATCTCATGGATCTAGCTGTTGTGGTTCACAGTTAAAGGTGCACCAGCTGATCCAGTATTTGCGGCATATTCAAATGACTTTGACATATTCCTTTTACATTCACCCAGTTTAAATACATATTGCCCACCGTGCACAGTTGCCCTGAAGCCACCGGGGCGGCGGTGCCACCGGGCTTGGGCCTGCCATCGCTGCTTGCAGCTATATTTATTATTATTATTATTTTTTTCGACATTCGGGGCTTTTTGGGGCCCTTAACGTGCTCAAAAACTCTTGAAAATTGGCACACACATTGGAATCTGCGGCCATTAGGACGCTGCAGTGGTTGGTACCCGGGCGTGGCAGGGGGGCTCGACAGCACCCCCTTGAATGGAGTACGAAATCTTGGTCCATATATCAAACACGCTTGCACGCATTAGTGTGAAACTCGGTACACATATAGACCTCATCGGGCCAAACAACTTTCGTGCTCTAAGTTATACGCCGGCTCAACAGGAAGTCGGCTATTATGGGTTGTCTGAAAAACATATGCTCTGGAATTTGATATACTCCTCCTAGGCGATTAATCCGATCACCACCAAACTCAGTCAGCATGAAGACAAGACATTGATGATGCTAAATTGCCAGCGGATTTTTGATATCTCAAACGGTTTGGCCTTGGCGAGACAGTGAATTTATGGCGAGAAAAGGGAAACAGGAAGTGTTATAACTTCTGCATACATTAATTGATTTTGATAAAACTTCGGCTGTGTGTTCATTGTACAAGGCTGATCACGTGGATGTGACTATTGTGAGTCAGTTATAGCGCCACCAACTGGCAGCAGGAAGTGTGTCACTTTCAACATGCTTTGAGATCACCCTCTTATTTTTACTCACTTTGCTTTAAACTTCATCAGAATAATGTCAAAACATGGCAGATGTAGACCTTTGAAAAGAATCGTGATATCTCAAACACTGTTGCCATGGCAACGAATCAAACTTTAATATTTATTTTGGATGCTTTTGAGACTTTTAGAGACTCGATTTCACGACAGTTAAATAAACAAGTAGTTAATATTAAGTCCCTTACATAAGATGCAATATTGTCTGTTTTTGTTCTATTTCAGCAGCAAAAACAGTTCCAAACAAAGATCACAGCAGAACCATTGCGCACGTACCTCACAGCAATCCTCAGCCGTCTTTCTTTACTGAATGATTCAGCGTTTTGAACGAATCGTTTGAATCAAAGATTCAATGACCCATTCATAAACAACTGCCTCATTCTTGAATGAATCGGCCATTTGAACGAACCGTTTGAATGAATGACTCAATCATTAAGGTGGTCAAATGCCGCTACCTACTGGCGTTTTAGTTTCATGTTTAAAAGTCATAATTTTCTCCCTAATTTTTCTTATTTGTATTTTCAAAAAATATTTAAAACAATCTGTTATTTAAAGCAGCTGTCATTTATAAGTAATGATTTGATTTGATTGATAATAGCCCTGTGTGTCTATTATTCTAATTGAATTTATTGATCAAATAAAAAAAATAAAATAAAAAGAAAGATTAACCCCCTAAGGATAGGGGGGAAATACCCATGAGCGTACGGGACACCCCCGCAGCCCCTGCGGTGCGAGGAGGCCCCCACCCTATGATGAGCCCCGTTGCAGATTCACCTATTTAGTATGTAGCCTTTGTTTTTTTAGAACTGAACTCAATTGACTATAAAGATGAAAATAAAGCATCCAAGTGAAGCCCAAATATGCAAGCAGAAGATCATAGAAAATAGTGCTAAATTACCACAAAAGGGGGAATAATTCACTGTTGTTTCTATCGCCCGTTTGTAAGGTAGCCAAGACAACAGCAAGCCTTGACGTGCTGTGTTACTGTTAGCGGACGTGTGCCGTTAACTGAGACAAATAAATATGTTTGGTCTTTGCTGAGACATTATTGTTGTTGTTGTTGTTGTTGTTGTTGTTGTTATTATTATTATTATATTTTGCACAAACGTATTTACCCCTCTGCCAGCTCTGCTAATGGTCAGCTACCGGAATGTCTGAAGTTCTCCAAATGTAGCCAATAAGTCTAGAGTTATTTCTTTATTCTTTTACTGTAAATACATTTAGTTTAGGCCTATATCATTTGATGCACTGATCGAAATTACTGAAAATTTGTGGCCGAAACAGCAATTTTTGTTTCGATCGAAATAGTTTTGGAGGGCTGAAATCATTGACCGAAACAGCGAGGTTTGGAGCTTTTCCTCACGTTTTGACTGTGTTCTAATTCGTGCACATCATGGATAAACCACAAATATGTCGATTTTCTTTTTTTTTATTGATATCCTATATGTATTTTCAAGATCAATCTTTCAGTCTGTTTTTTTTTTTTTTGTTGATGCATGAACAAAACTACACTAAAATTTGTAGCGCACCATCCAATAATAACAATAAACTCCGCTTTAATATGAAACAGTCTTTCTCAAGTTTTAAATTCTGTTGAAAACAATTTAAAAGATAATTGCAACTTTTAATCTCACAATTCTGACTTCTTTTCTCAGAATTGAGAGATATAAAGTCCAATTCTGAGGGGGAAAAGACTGACTTTTTTTTTCTCAGAATGGGCTATATGCACAGTTACTTCCTGGTTGTCGTTAAGCCAGCATTTCCGGTTCACTCTGTAGTCACTGTACATCGACACAAAACCATCAATAGTTGAATTTTTAATGTTGTATTCATATTTTAATGCACTTATCACACTTACCTAATTTTCAAATAAACCAGTTTTATTGATTGCAATAAAGACGAAGCTGTTGGGACCATTTAAAAACTATATTAGATACGCACACGCATTTTTTCTCACAGCATTTTTAATGTGATGACCACAAACATTATTTGTTCATCCTTCTGAGATTGTCCCCATTGTAAAACCGAACGTTTCAAAATGTAGAAAATTTAACATTTGATAGAAAACACTTATTTCAAAATAAAAAAAGACAATAATTACCACTTTAACCAGCAGGTGGCGGCAAAGTAGCATTTATTTGCGCATATATCAGCCATTTCCTCTAATCGTTTTTCACTTCGTTTTTAACTAAATATTAACCATTATAAAATAACTAGGTTTAAAAATACATTTTGTAAATGTGAAGTATGAAGTACTCAAAACATCTTAAGAAAAACAATAACTTTTCTTGTGATTCATGACAGAAAGCGAGCACCGCTCTTTCCCGTTGTAATCACAGCAGCTGTCAGTCAGTGCAGCGCAAGATCATTTATTTCAGCACACTTGTAAAAACACACATTTTATTCAATTAAGTGCACAATAAATATTTAATTTTTGAAGCCTTTTTTTCACATAAAAGTGTGAAAACTGATGGTCGAATTGAATTTAGCCAAGGAGGAACAATGAGGTACGTCTTTATTTATTTTTATGCCAATTTACGTTTGAATAACTAAATTAATGCTATGCCTGACTATTTAAGTGACTATATTCTGATTATAAACTAAGTATTACACTACTGATGCTCAACACACCAGCAAATGACATCTCACCGAAAATTTTCGAGCTGGCTTATATTAACGCGGAAGTTCTAAAGAACGCTCCGTGCATATAGTTCATTGCAAGTTTATATCTCACAATATCTTTATGCACGCATTTGCGACTTCATTTCATGCGATTCTGAAGGGGGAAAAATCAGAATTGAGAGATAAATTTGCAGTTACCTTATTTATTGTTTAGTGACGGAAAACAATTTCTTCCATAGCGCCTCAGACTCAGCTCAGACATAGCGCGGATCAAGCGTGAACTAATCATCTCTTCCTCTTTACTACTATTACAGCAGCAAGTAAACATGAATGAACTGCAGAAAGAATGTTTAAAGATACAGAACAACTTCCTGAAATGTATCGCGTATCAAACTATTGCGTCTTAAACTATTGCGTAATCGATCAATCAGTGTTTAAACCGCGGACGGACAGCAGCAAATGCACGACAAATTTTCATACATGACGTCACTGCTGGTGGGAGGGGCCCCATCTCGTGCTTTGAGGAGGCCTCGCAGATGTGCAGTATGCCACTGGAAATACCCTTTATAAAGGTAAAATAAGGTTAGGGGGGAAATACCCTTTGTAGAGATACTGTTCCTGTGAGATAAATGCTGCTGAAGACATTTCGTTATGGAATACATGAATGGCCAAATCCACAGAAATAAGGTTTTTGCTCTCAATCGTAAATTTGCTGAACGGGGGGTAATAATAAAAATTATTACTTTTTTCATTACTCTAATGAAAAAAGTAATAATTTTTATGTGCTTGTCACAAACTTAAAGAACAAAAATTTCACAGTGTCCAATAACCTTCAAAGGGCATAATTACCAATAATTGTTTTATATAAAAAGAAATTTACAAACAATACAACAAATACTATAGAGATACAAATTAAACATCTTGTTTTTCAGATACAGTAGGTTTATTTACCATGTATACATTTATTTAACATATTTTGTTGTTTTATTAACATTAATGACAATCATTGATGGGAAAAAAAACAACCAAAAAAAAAAAACAAAACCCCAAAAAGGAACAGAAAAACTCAGGACATTTCTGAACATTCATTAGATTTTTTTTTTTTTTTTTTAAATTACAATTTTCCATTTTTATTATCTTATAGTATCCCTTTAAGACCGAATCCATGGATACTGACACATATCCTGTTTTCACCCAAATGTTTACGTCCACTTAAGCCATAACCGACTGTATTTACGTGAGATACTCCACACGATGGACATTTTGACAACTGTGTGTGCATTTGACCATTCAGGCGCGAGGAGAACTGATCGCGCGCTGTCTGAGAGAACTCGGATCGCGCGCAAGAAAGAGAGAGAGAGAGAGCGCGCGTGGAGAGAGAGCGCGCTTCTGGTCTGTGTCATTCAAAGCGATTCCGCCAATCCCGCCTTCACTAATCGATAACGAATTGCGATTGAAAGCATGCAGTTCGTAATGTGTGTTGTCATAATTAATTTTGAAGTATTTCTACACCTCTGAGGCTGACATTGTTTATGCTGCTGCCGCCGGTGTCTCTGTGCACGGAAAATTCTGTCAGTTGCGTCACGTGAGGTATCGGCCTTTGGAATCGGGGGTATTTTTACGAGTACAAGTACATGAGCTTGGTATCGGGCCGATACCGATACTGGCTACTGGTGCATCCCTATTATAAAGTAATGAATAAAAAAAAGTAAATATTATGTGACATCGTTTAAAATTCAGTGGTGTTATGACTCCTAATGTACTGTATTTTTTTTAATTATTTGTGAAAAATAAAGTTTTGTTTTTTAATAATTAAAAAACTTTTTCTTTGTCAGCCCTAGGAAGCACCTTCCGGTTTCTCTACTTTTAACAGACGAGCAAGCTGCAGTTTTGATCCAGGCATTCTGGAGGGGATATAAGGTAAGAATAATGCAAAAACTGAGAGCTCTAGAGCTGAAAGGATGCAGAGATGCTATATATATATATATATATATATATATATATATATATATATATATATAGTGCTGCTTGAAAGTTTGTGAACCCCTTCACAATATATATTCTCCTATAGTTTTTTTTTTTGGCTAAAAAAAGCAGCATGTTATCACAGTTCCTCTGAAATTCAACCACTTAAAAAAAAAAAAAAAAAAAAAAAAAGTGAACACTCTTCAAAACCAATAATGTGCATTCTAATTGGATAAGTTTGAGCCATATTGGCTCAGGCACATAGCAGGTTTAGGTCAGTAGTTAATCAAACCTAAGGGTATTGCCAGGGGTGCAATTAAGAGTTTTAAGGGGGGGGTATGCAGGACATAATTTTGGGCCCCCTTCTTCCAGATGAATGTTTTTTTTTTTTTCTCTCTTCTTTTGGCATTTAATTAGAAATTTAAATAATTTATTAGTTAACATTTACATTATTTCAAGTAGGCCTAACATCTGTTACGTGAGAGGTTGCAGCAGAGATGAAACGTATACAAACTTCCACAAAAGGGTATTTAATCCACAAAGGAGAGACAAAACAACCATTACACACATATGATAACAATAAGAACAGACAAGGAGTGAGTCCATTATAAAGGGTGTGTGGATAATCAGGTCCAGGAGCTGGCTCGTCAGCAGCTGGAGCGGGCTCGTGGAAGCCTGGGGCGGGCTCGTGGCTGGAAGGACTGGTTCTGCCCAAAAGTCTATTAGCCATCCGTCCTCCTTAGCTGAGGGTTCCGTCTTGGAGGCAGGCTCAAATGGAGGCTCAGGTGACCACTCTCTTGGGCTGCCTGGACCTTGTGGAGGACTTCTTTTTGGACGGCTTGCACGTAGGATCAGGCAGGAGCCCCGGGGAATGCCCACTGGAGTGGAGTGGAGGTGGAGGAAATCGGCGGCTGGTGAACTGGCCAGTATTTCTCCGTATTTCTGAGTGAGCGGAGGGAGCTGGACGAGGAAAACACGGTCTTCTTTGAACCTCTTCAATTTCAATTTCGAACTCTGAACCATTTAAAAAGAGAATCAGATTAATAGACTCAGCTAGGGAAAAGAGACACTCAGGTTCAAAATATCGGATCGTGTCCTCATCCAGACCCCTCAGAAAACAGGTGTTCAAAATTGCATCTGGCCAGCTCACCTTACTAGAAAGCTCTGCGATTTCCTCCACATACCTCTCCAGCGGGCGGCTGTCCTGTCTGGCAGTCCAGAGGCGGTCCTCCGCCGAGAGCTTGCATCCATGGTTCTTTGAGGGCACGGGAACAAGGAAGATACCCATTATGTAGGTTGTGGAAATCCAGTCGGTTTGGATCTGTTCTTCTGTTACGTGAGAGGTTGCAGCAGAGATTAAACGTATACGAACTTCCACAAAAGGGTATTTAATCCACAAAGGAGAGACAAAACAACCATTACACACATATGTTAACAATAAGAACAGACAAGGAGTGCAGGGAGTGAGGATAATCAGGTCCAGGTGCAGGTGATGAGTGCTGATGGGGAGATGACGAGGAAGTGAGTGCAGGTGAGGAAACAGGAGGATCATGGGAAATGGAGTCCGGGAACGAAGGGAACTGTGACAAACATCTCCCTCCACCACCGAAACGCGATCGATTTTAACCCTGACGTGTACGATCACACCGGTGTGATTAGAACGTTCAGAGCATCATCATTCAAACCTGCCTTCGCCTTGGCTGGAGTTGTGCCAAGAGACAGACGAAATAGTGCTTTTCATATATCACAACTATTCAGTGTTCTCAAATACACAGTGTTTATTTGAAATTTATGAAAAATACATATAAACGTTAAGCCAAAACTAATTATAATTTGGCACAAATCCAAATGTTTCCATATTCACGATGTATTTGGATGCTAAACTATATTTATTATTTAAACGCTTTGATTGTACACATACTTAAAATGAGTAGTGTAACTTTTTACATTTGGTTGACTGTATGTTATTTTGACAATTAACAGGCTGCGATCACTTGAATTTTCTTATAAAAGCGGAAAAAAACTCAAAATACGAATCTGTGAAGGGTTAAATAGGCCTATTAGGCCTATTTTTGCACTCTCACAATAAAAATAAACACTGCTTGTAAAATAAAGAAAACAAAAATATTTTTCTGCCGTTTCCTTTCCGTGAATTTCCGTGAAACCGAAACTTGTCGCATTTTTTCCCTTTCATTTTGTTAATATGTTAATCATTTAAGTGAAATAAGTTTCGCATGTAGACATAGGCTATTTATTCCTTTTTATATGATTTAATCCTATTTTTCTCCGTTCACAGAAGCGTATTCTGTTGTTTATTCTGCTATTTGTTGGGCTAAAACGCCTGGGATTTTATTAATGGGCCACAGACACTTATCCATTTTAATTTCGTTTAATTCGAATTTAATAATCTTGTCGGTTAATGAAAAGATAATGATCACGTCGGTTGAAAGTCAGGGAAATAAAACCGAAATGATATTGACAAGGCAACATTTCTAATTTTCGTTTAGTTTGTTTTTCCACTAATATTTATGTTTTCTTATATTTCAGGTTTGTTTCGATTAGCACAAATGTTTTTAATAGTTTTAGTTTTTGTTAGTTAACTATAACAACCCTGCCTGGGCAAAACATCCACAGAACTGCATTACAGTCAATTTTCCAGCTTTTTAAGCAACAGATATTTACAAATATTTACGAATTATTTAATTCCGTCTGGGACACCATCTCAGGCCGGGAGTTTCAGACTCATCGAGGTCAATAAACATACAGCTATTGTTGCAAACATAATTTACATTACTTTTAAGAATAATAAATGTTGGAAAAGTGATAATAATGTGCCTCTTTTGAGGTATTGTCTCCACTTTCATTTATGAATTTTATTTTGATAAATAGGCCTAGGGTAAACACCCTAGGCCTATTTATCAAAATAAAATTCATAAATGAAAGTGACACCAGTGACACCAGACACCAGACACCAGACACCAGACACTCACTTCCACATATTTGACAATCAGAATATATCATATAATTCATGATATAGGCCTAGTTAACAAGTTAGGCCTATATATTCAATATTTTGAATAAAAAGGAAAAATAAAATAAACGCGATACATATCTGCCTGTGGCTGAATGACGCGTCGCCAATTAATTAATACGTAAATAAATGTTCTTAATATCTCACGCTGGTGGCTATAATAGCCTATATAGAGCCCATATAGTAGAGACTTCCCCAGCCAACACAACCAAATTCTGTTTTGCACCCACACAGAAGACCGCTTGCATTATAGACTTCTTTAAGGTCTTTCGACACATCCGCGACCAACAATCATCTCCAATATTTCGTTTATCTGTAAGGGCCCATTTCGTAAGGGAAAATTCCTTTTAGCGTCTTCATCCATACTTTTTTTTTTTTTTTTTTTTTTTTTTTTACATTTTCGCCTGTTCCTGACAGGCGCTTCTTTCCATCCATCCTGTTTTTTTTTTGTGCGGTTAACACGTCATGTGCTGTATTTTGAAGTGACGAGAAAGCGTGCTCACATTCACTTCTTACATTCTATAATTCACAGATTTAAATTGTATTTTAACGTGTTCGTGTATGTAAGAGAAAATCACACACACACACACACACACACACACAATCGTGAATTTTATCAGCATTTGCGCACAATAAACTTGCATATGGTTCACCCATGCTTGATGTGCTCTGCCACTCCTAATGCAGTTCTGAGAAAGGTTCACATCCGCTGGCCAAGCAGATCATGTGACATGACTGTCCCCTGCTGATCATATCTTTGCTGTGCTGTGCCCTTGTCTTTCTGTGTGGTACTGCTTGATCTCGCAAGATCCCTTTTCCTTTGACGCGCATTCTCAATGGCCACAACTGTTTCACATCATAACTGTTACTGTGTACTTCAGTTTTGGTCTTGGATGCACAGCGTTCCAGTTGCACTATCCATTTTATAATATACTGTACTTTATTTTAGACCATTTTAAAGATGCATATTTTAGAAGCTTTTGAGTAATCATATCCCTGAATACTGAATTATGCCAACATGATATTTATTTTCAGGTGCGTGTGCGTCCAGATGTGCAAGAGTTGAGGCAGTGGCAGAGGGAACTGCAGGAAGAAAATTGTGACATCAACAAAACAGTTCAAGACTTTTGGGCACGCCAGGAGAACAGAGGTGAAAAACACATGCTAATGCTCTCTCTGAAAATCCACAACTAAACTCCATTATTCAAACGCACAAACACACATTTAAGACTGACTGGTAAAGCCAAATGCGTTGGGATCTGAGCTGATAATATATCGCTGTGTCCTTGTTTTATCACCAGTGAGGACTGTAAAAAAAACAATCGAGGAGGAAATGTTGAATAAAAAAAAATGGAATGAGTTTGTCAGCTGACCATTCATATTTGTGAGATATCAGATAACTGGTAGAGCTCGTTACCGTGTTATCAGCACAAGGAATACACAATTGTGATTAAAATACCCTTTATTAACAAAATATAAACAATAAAATATAAACATAATATAAACAAGTAACTAAGACAACTACTAAATGAATGTAAAGAAATAGTGCATCAGATGCATAAAATGTCAGTGATTAATTAGGTCTTGCTATAGGAAGAGGTGAAGTTCTCATATGGAAGATTGTTTCTCTGAAACTAATAAGGTGAATACATTTATTCCACAGTAAACAAATAAATTAAAGATTGTTATCTACTGATATCAGCCATTCAAAATCTAAGGCAAATTAGAAATCATATACTGGTGATACACTCTAAAGATTCCTTTTTTACTCCAAGGCCCCCTCCAGTCCGAATCAATACTGCAAACTTTTATATTCACAAAAACATTGGTATTCTAGTGTTATTATTTTTAAACTCCATGTTGTTATTATTATTATTATTATTATTATACTGACCCCAAACATCAAGAGTGTAAACTGGAAATGAGGAGAATTTTATGTTATAATTATGTTATTATAAGCAGAATTATATTTCTGTTTCAACATTTTCAACAATTTGAAGTTGTGCCAGACACATCAGCAGTGTTGGGATTACAGCATTACAAGTAACACGAGTTATGTAATCAGATTTCTTTTTTTCAAGTAACTAGTAAAGTAACACAAGTACAACAAAATATCTGAGTTACTTTTTCAGTTAAGTGACGCAAGTTACGTTGTTTTGCCATTCTTTGACTGACACCTCTCCTGTCCCCATGTTGAGAGAAATCGGGAACAATGCAGAGGTGTTGTGTGTGCTGTGTGAACATTATGGTTATTCTAGACTAGTTCTAAACTAAATGTGAGCATACATTTACTCATTTACTTCTTCTCCCGCATCCTATTCTTCTGTATTCCAGAATGGCAGCACAGTTGAAAGGCTTGTTTGTTTGAACTGCACCCTCTACTGTACAGGCATGAATTGGCATTTCTTTCAGCCTGAGGCTTATTCATTTCACTTTTGGTGTGAAAGGACCTTCACATTTGCCAGAAATAGAATAAAAAATAGAATAGTTTTGTTGAGCACAACAAACAAACAGCCCAGATGAGAAAAAATAAAGCAAAAGTAATGTAACACATTACTTTCTATAAAAATTAACTAATGCAATTTAGTTACTTTTTTAGGGAGTAACACAATATTGTAATGCATTACTTTTAAAAGTAACTTCCCCAACACACATCAGTAACTGTAGTTTTGCAAAATTTGCCGTCTACAGAGTGCTTCTGTTTACTGGTGTCTTGCAAATAAATTCTGTATGATTTTCATAATACAGTTTTTTACAGACGCTAGGACACATTTCTCAATACTTAGGTCACTTTTGCAAAACTCTTCACACAGTGAGCACAACAGAAGTCTATGTGGGCTAAACTGAGGATCAATTATCATTGCTTTGGCACAAAATGCATTCAATGACTACATCTCTCAAATTTCATGAATTCTTTTCTCACTCAGACACAACAACTGCCAAAACTCTTTGTACGTACAGGCCAATTTGCACATGCTTACATACTGTTTTCAAAACTGTTAAACTTATGTTCAAAACAATAACATAATACAAAACTGAATAAGACAGAAATTTGCTACATTTCTACAGTAATATAGTTATGAAATATATTCTGAATCTAAAAAATCAAATACTATCAAAACAATTAGATGAAACTGAACACCTACACAAGCATTAGTCTTTCAATTTCATTACCATCAATTCAAAAGGGGAAACTTAGGAATAATTTTGTTCTGTAATGTAAACATGGACCGTGTAACATAAACTGCAGTGAATTATAAGCAGTAGAGAGTGTCATTCTTGTTTTGTAAAGAAATTTAAAAAAAGAAAACATTGTATAATGCTAACTGATGTTAGTGTTTTTAGGTCGATGTTTTATGAGTGACAAAGTGTGTTTGCTCAGTGAAAACCTTTGCTAGTGTTCTGGAAGAATGAGTTGATTTGAGACATGTATGAAGTGTTTTGGTAGATTTGGTGCATTTTGAATGTGAAGTTAACCTCTGTGCCAAGATGAAAGTTGGTTAGGAGAACTGTGTGAAGAGTTTTGAAAAAGTGACCTAAGTATTGAGAAATGTGTCCTAGCAATTGTAAAAAACTGTAATAATAATAATAATAATACATTTTATTTATAGTGCGCCTTTCTCAAACTCAAAGCGCTACAACATGTACAAAATGAGATAACAAAATCAAACAAAGCAAGAATACATCATATCAAAAAATACACAGTAATAAATTATAAATTAAAAGCAAAATAAATTATTGCTGACTTTGAAGACATCATCCTAGCCATGCATTGTGATCGAGTGTGTAATTTGTGTGTGTTTTGTCTGCAAGGATAAGGAGATAATTGTCATATACTGCTCCGAGACATGAAGGTTGAAGATCCAAATGCAGTAGTTTATTGAAGCGTAATCTAAAGATGAAATCCAAAAACAAGCAAAAGATCATAAACACAGGGTTAACAGTCCAAACAATCAGGGTTTTTCCTGGGTCAAAAACGGTCTTCGGTGGTGGCTGACAGACATGGTCATCCACACAAACAGTAAAAAGTACCCTACCCACGTGATCTGCAAGCCCTATACTGACAATAAATTACCTGCCACTCTTACTGTAAACCTTTCTAGCACTCTTTGCAAAAAAATCTGTGATTTCATACAATAGCTAAACTTGATAATCAGTGGGTACGGAAAGTATTCAGACCCCCTTAAAATTTTCACTCTTTGTTATATTGCAGCCATTTGCTAAAATCACTTAAGTTCATTTTTTTCCTCATTAATGTACACACAGCACCCCATATTGACAGAAAAACACAGAATTGTTGACATTTTTGCAGATTTATTAAAAAAGAAAAACTGAAATATCACATGGTCCTAAGTATTCAGACCCTTTGCTGTGACACTCATATATTTAACTCAGGTGCTGTCCATTTCTTCTGATCATCCTTGAGATGGTTCTACACCTTGATTTGAGTCCAGCTGTGTTTGATTATACTGATTGGACTTGATTAGAAAAGCCACACACCTGTCTACCAACCTTACAGCTCACAGTGCATGTCAGAGCAAATGAGAATCATGAGGTCAAAGGAACTGCCTGAAGAGCTCAGAGACAGAATTGTGGCAAGGTACAGATCTGGCCAAGGTTACAAAAAAATTTCTGCTGCACTTAAGGTTCCTAAGAGCACAGTGGCCTCCATAATCCTTAAATGGAAGACGTTTGGGACGACCAGAACCCTTCCTAGAGCTGGCCGTCCGGCCAAACTGAGCTATTGGGGGAGAAGAGCCTTGGTGAGAGAGGTAAAGAAGAACCCAAAGATCACTGTGGCTGAGCTCCAGAGAAAGTTGTAGAAAGTCAACCATCACTGCAGCCCTCCACCAGTTGGGGCTTTATGGCAGAGTGGCCCGACGGAAGCCTCTCCTCAGTGCAAGACACATGAAAAAACACCTGAAGGACTCCAAGATGGTGAGAAATAAGATTCTCTGGTCTGATGAGACCAAGATAGAACTTTTTGGCCTTAATTCTAAGCGGCATGTGTGGAGAAAACCAGGCACTGCTCATCACCTGTCCAATACAGTCCCAACAGTGAAGCATGGTGGTGGCAGCATCATGCTGTGGGGGTGTTTTTCAGCTGCAGGGACAGGACGACTGGTTGCAATCGAGGGAAAGATGAATGCGGCCAAGTACAGGGATATCCTGGACGAAAACCTTCTCCAGAGTGCTCAGGACCTCAGACTGGGCCGAAGGTTTACCTTCCAACAAGACAATGACCCTAAGCACACAGCTAAAATAACGAAGGAGTGGCTTCACAACAACTCCGTGACTGTTCTTGAATGGCCCAGCCAGAGCCCTGACTTAAACCCAATTGAGCATCTCTGGAGAGACCTAAAAATGGCTGTCCACCAACGTTTACCATCCAACCTGACAGAACTGGAGAGGATCTGCAAGAAGGAATGGCAGAGGATCCCCAAATCCAGGTGTGAAAAACTTGCATCTTTCCCAAAAAGACTCATGGCTGTATTAGATCAAAAGGGTGCTTCTACTAAATACTGAGCAAAGGGTCTGAATACTTAGGACCATGTGATATATCAGTTTTTCTTTTTTAATAAATCTGCAAAAATGTCAACAATTCTGTGTTTTTCTGTCAATATGGGGTGCTGTGTGTACATTAATGAGGAAAAAAAATTAAATGATTTTAGCAAATGGCTGCAATATAACAAAGAGTGAAAAATTTAAGGGGGTCTGAATACTTTCCGTACCCACTGTATTTTGGTATATATTAATAATAATTAATAATCAATATTAAAAAGTAGCATTAAAATGTTTATTTTAACTAATACTCTAATTTTCTACCATATACAATTGAATGCACCTAAACAACAGCTTTCTTTGTTCTGGTTTCACCTCACTCCAGTCTAAACTAACTAATTTTATAGTAGGGCTGGACGATTATGACCTAAAAATCAAAACCTTGATTAATTTAACATTTTACCTCGATTACGATTAATGAACGATTATTTTGTTTCTGTTTTGTTTTTTTTATCTATGGTTTGTAACATTTCTTACAGATTTTTGCTCGTTATAAATCAGATAAAGATAAATTATCACAGTACCAGTACGTAATGAGAGCGATTGCGTGTGTGAATTATTCGTATCGTCTCTCTATGAAGCTGTGGGTTGTAAATAGTTACTTCAAAAGTAGAAAAATATATGCTATAATAACTTGAGTTTCTAAGCTACTTTAGTGATAAATCACAGGACAGCGCTGACAACTAATTTCTGCGTTCTTCTCTTTGCGCGTGATCTTCACATTTTGTGCAGCTACTGTTTGTATGAGCATTCATGCCACAATATAGCTGCGCGAGCATGGTAGCTCGATATAATAATACACATCCGATCGTCTAAAATCGCTTGAATGTCCAAACTGGCAAACCTTAAAACACATGCAACTGACAAAGTTTAGTGAAGACGCAAGTGAAAGTAATCTCGGGGCTCACCGTGTAGCAAATTAGCTCAAAATAAATATAATAATTAATCAGAACTAGTTATAATTAATTATAAATATTTGGATCAGTTAATAAAATGAACTTAATGTAATAAAATTATTATTACAATCAATTAACCTGTTTGGCCAAGGAACACTCAGTGTTAATTGTTCATTAATTCTAAGAAATGTTCATTTTCAGGTTATGGGAAATAACAATCTTATTGTACAGTACTACTCAGAGCATGTAGTCAGGATCGGCATAATTAGGGACTCCAGTATATGAGCATGAAACACGGACAACTTTACACGTGACATGAACAAGACTTTATTAACTAGACTAAACACTTAACTACTCTAACATTCACACACATACATGCATAGTTTACCAAGGGAAAGAGAGAGCCGAAGCAGAATACAGGAAAACAAGAAGTTACAGCATTGTTTGAAATTCAGCAGATCAACAGCCGTGAGTTTAGTTCTAACATGCCCTTCTTTTAAAGGGCACTACTTAATGTATCAAGTAATGAGACTAAGTTTGATACTTGCATGTCTCGCCCATTTGAATTAAAACTATCCTGATGCAATTCGTGGAGGCTCCTGTTGAATCTTTGCTGATATTGTCTTGATGAAAGAGAACCAGTTGGATTCAGTGGCTCTTTGGTGAATGGAAGGTCTAGGCCGAAGCCTGGCACAAGCTTAGAGTTCCTTAGAAGCTTCTATTACAGCATCATCTCCACATCAGCATTTTTCAGTACAGGAAAAGAGTCTTTGATCTTGTGATCAGTGATTTTAAAGTGAAGATGTCACACCCTCTTGAGGTGTCTGAGCCAATAAGGAGTTGTTCCCTTGGAGGGAACTTTTTTACGAGTCTTTGTTCTCTAGCAAGATATTAGCATAAGACATTGGATTGGCTGTATGAGAGAAGAACCTTCTAGATTCTTATAATACTAATGGGTCACAGAGTGAGAAACATGTAACATGAATTAACAAATAGGAAATGAAAGTTGGAGTCCGTAGATACCAAACATGCTACCCAAGTGATTTTAGTTAACTATAAATTTTCAACTCTGAAACATTAATACCAAAATAGTTCAAAAGAGAGAATTAATAGAATAAACCCTATAAAATAAACATAGAATAAACCCTATAAAAGGAAAGTCAGGAGATGGGAAAATTGGATACATGTTTATACATTTCTCAAGTGGTTATATATAGAATATATAGGATTAAGGGGGTTTATTTGTCCTTCTCAGAAAGAATGAAGTCAGAGTCACTAGTCTCTGCAAAATTCCTTCTGATCGTAAAAGTCCTTATCAGTTTTCCTGTGCCCTGTAACAGGACACCTAGTTCTGCCTGTGTGTAAGCTATGTTTAGGATGTTAGTTGCAGTTTTAGGGGGATGGGTTCACAGAACTTTGAGGGAGTGAGTTTCTGGATAATTCATTAAATATAATGAATAATTGTGTGTCTGATTGGTCCAGACGTTACAACCGCTTGCGCGCCGTCTCTGTAGGCATGTTTGAGATGCATTGGCGCTGCACAGGCCGATCAGTGTATGACATCAAAGTACCGCGAGAGAGTTTTAAAAGCATAAGGAGTCTCGTATGCTCTCCAAACGCTCTCGTGGTGCTTTGATGTCATACGGCGATCAGTCTGTGCAGCGCCGATGCCTCTTGAACGAGCCTTGTTGACTTGTCGTTCACCTCCGAGTTGCTTCCATGCCGCTGACTGGACGGGGCGGAGTCACGTGGCTACATACGCGGTAGTATGTTTTTAAGGGGAAAGTATTAACAGGATTAAAAAAACGAAATAACCGACATGGGAAAATTACGTCGGGTAAAGGTTCTGAATTTCGGTTTTGATTACTTTTCAATTAATCGTACAGCCCTATTTTATAGGTAATTTACTACATGTTGTCAAATAAATAACCTGTTAATACTGTGGATTATTAAGGCTAAATCTTACTAACCACTCTTGCTAAATGGGGTAAGTTCACTTACGTTCTCATTTCAGAGGTGTTCTGAGTAAATAATTTGTTATACACCGATTTAGACAGTGACGTCTCGTGAGTTCAGTTGTTTTAACCATTCATTAAAATGAATCGGTTCAAATGAGTCAATAGGTCGTGAATCGGACATTAACAGACGTGGACGCTATTTGTGCGAATCCCGGCTGTCAGGATATCGCAAAAGATTTGTCAACACAGAAAACACTTCATCACTGGATAGGATTTTTTTTTCCTTTATTGAAACTGGTTTATGTCACCTGCATGTGCGGGTGGCTGAGGTGACTTTTTTTTAGCACTATTCACACCCAGCGGTAATTCAGGAAAAAAATGCACCATGTGAAACATGGATATGGTCTTCTGAACTTTTAGCGTCGTGCCAGTTGATTTAGATGTGGAAGGGAGAGAGAGCAAAGACAGTGCTTAGTTTGAAGACAGAGAGAGTGCGCCCGCACGAGGGAGGAGCTCTCTGCTCGTTCTCTCCGTCAGTTAACATGCGTATCTGAGTGATGCAGATGACAGCAGTCATCTGCATCACTCATAATTCACATTATTAAATGTAGCTCCTGGCTCATTAAAACCAGAGCCCTTGGCATCAATGAATGATCTCATCAAGTCCAGAGGATAAAGAAATGAGTTGTGAATCTAGCAGTCTGCCTTCTCTTACTGTATTGTTCAATTATTGATTATAAACAAAATACTTACAGCACCTGTTATTCCCAGGCGGTCTCCCATCCAAGTACTAGTAACCAGGCCCAACCCTGCTATCTTCTGAGATCGGGCATGCTTAGGTGTGGAGGAGCTGAATACAGCACTAGATTGTGATGTACTGCAGGTGGCGCAACGCTCCAAGGAGTAAACGGCCACTAACAAGCATGACTAGGCACACTGTGACACGTGTCTGCAGCTGCAAGAGAAATGGTCCCCTTTAAGTGTCGGAAAATCAAGGAGGGAGGGGGGATTTCAAAGTAAAAAAGTATAGCTTATCGCTGTATAACGTCAATTACATTGTTCTTCTGTTAAAACTTGAGTTTTATTTGAGCTAAAGAATCACTCTTGTCCTTTTTGCGGTAATTTTAGGGTTTTGCTGTTACGTTGTCATGGCAACAAAGTTGTAACACTGACAGACTTTAGCCAGAAAAAGTTAGTAGGCCATTTTTCACACTAAAATCATGTTAACAGGCATATTATTTATGTCACGTGGCTATACTTTTGAGACTGTGATTATTTTAAGGCTTACGGATTGGTCCCATTTACCGCCACCGTAAGTGCCTCACTATCCTACCTAGTTCCTACCTGGTTCTGGCATGAAACTCTATATGGCGCAGGCTGATAGATCCTTAACTCAATTTGTTAGTGATCACATTATTATCTACATCTGATTGATGAGCTTGCTGTTCAATGTTCAAACCTTGGCATTGTTTACTGTGAGTAGTCTTTCTGAAACCCTCCACCTTCCCCAGCTTCACCTGTATAGATCTGCTACGAGGGTTAATTTGTGTATGTTATATGTGCAGTAGCAGCATGTCTTACACGACAAACTGCTGTGAACATGTATGTATTGGCAGTAGCAAGTCTCTGTATTTGCTGTGCAGCAGCAGCGTAGCAGATCTATTCCGCCAAGACCAAATACATTAACATTGCCATATCCATTACCATGCCAATCTCTCCAAGAGTTATCATGACAGAACTAAAGTTTGTCCACAATCGAAATGATTTGTCTATCATGCTCTACTTTGTTTGCTGATCCATAGATTATAATGGATGACTCAGCACAAACCATTTCATTCATAAATTAGTTTATTGACAGCAAACTCATAACAAATATTTACTCCATTGCAAGGTGTAAATTCCACTGTGACTGCCATTTACTTTTTCTTTTTTTTGTCATTCTACTTTCCATAAACATGAAACAGTACACAGAGAACAGTGGGTCTCATTCACTAAGCATGCGTACGCACAAATTTGTGTGTGAAATGTGTGTAGGAACGATTTTAAGAACAAATCACAATTCACAAAAAATGTACTAAAAATATAGGAACAACTGAAAGCAGTCGTACGCAAAAAAAAAACACTTACTCTGTACGGCCTTATAATCGTGTTAAGGAGTTATATAAATATGAAATTTCATCCTAATAAGACTCAGTCATTTGACAAAACGGCATCGCACCTCAGACTGAAAGGCTTCAGGTCACAGGGAAAAACGACATCAGGTGTCAGGTCTCGTACAATTAGGCATCGGACGAAACAGCCTAAAAGGCATCAGACAAAACAGACTTGGGTAAAAAGGCATCAGACGAAACGGACAAGGACAAATAGGCATCGGATGAAACGGATTCAGACAAAAAGGCATCGGACAAAATGGATTTAAAAGGAAGCGAATTTGCCCCACATCATTGTGACTTCACATGCACACAGTTTTCTAACTGTTAAATGTTACACAAAGTTGTATAAAACATATCACACTGAGATTGTTTTGTAAATTTGTATTATTCGCTAGTTTTATTTGCATGTATAAAAAGTTAGCTAAATAACACATTGCAACTAGCTTGCATTGCAAACAATCATGAACACTTACGAAAATTAACCATTCCTCCTTTGCTCTGTCATCTTTTACCTTTTTATAGTAAAAGGGTGGTAACTATGACTTTTGTCAGATTGATACTATTTGTATAACAATAGTTTTACTACAAATACCATAAACTATAGTGTAGCAAAACCATGGTTAATTTGTGGTTAAAATGGTTAACTACAATAACCATGTTTTTTGTTTTATTTGTAGTAAAACCATGACCAAAACCATTCTTTTCTGTATAGAACCTAACCAGTGTAATATTTAAGCCGTAAGCCGTAAGAATAAAACATTCAGTAGCTTACCTTGCTGTCCCCCCACCCCCCTCTGCTTTTTTTTTTTTAATTTGTTTTTAATGCTCAAATAACAGTAACATAAAGAACATTGTCAAGGGATTACATAAACAGCCTACATCCATCAATAGATAGATTCTACATAATTATCATAAACACACACACCTTACATCAATTTGAGAATAGTAACAGTTAAATATAAAAAGGGGACAAAAGAAAACGCTTGTCCTCTATAGGGTTGTGGGGATTCTGGAGCTGCTGTACCACTAGATAGATTATTTGTCAGTATTGTTGTATTGTGCATGTCAATAAAAAAAAAAGGTTACTGTGTTATTGTTGTCAAATGACCCTTTTTGCCACATTCTACACTGTGTTGCACATGTAGATGAAGAGAGTCAAGCATGGAAAGAAACATAGAAGACCAGTGTCAGAAATACAGTGATTTTCTGATGTATTCAAATGAAAGGCATTCTGACATACAAATTTGGGTTACTGAAATTACCCAAATTTCAGTAACCCAAATTGATTGATAGATTGTAGGTCATAATCTAGTGCTGTATTCAGCTCCAAATTACCGTGTCAATTTACTGTTGTCACATAACTCACGATGACATCATTAGATGTCCAACACATTGTGCACAGTTAATTTCAACACTCCAGTTAAGTCTTTAAAGCTTAAGTTCAATTAAACAGCAACAATGAGGCTATACCTTTGATTTGATTGCTGTCACGTGACTCTTCTTCCACTGGTACAGGAGCTCAAACAGTGGCATGTAGATGGAGACATACAGAAATAACAGAAAAGATTAAAAAGTGATTTTTCAGGAAAAAAATGCATTGGTTTTTACTGAACCTACCGTGTTTATTATGTTGTCACATGAGCCGTCATGCCACATTTACTACAACAGCAGCTCAAACAGTGGCATGCAGATGGAGAGAGTCATGCACAACAGAGAAAACCATTATTGGAGTGATATTTCAGAAATAAATGTTTATTGTGATATTCAATAGAAGTGAATCATTTTATTTCTAAATAGACAGAAATAACCTTGTTATCCTAGCAGCACACAAAATCTACATCTAAAACAAGTCTACAACACTACTACTTTTTATGCTGTCATGCACTGAGGTAGAGCATTTAGTTACGAATAAATTAATATAACTGCAGCTCAATGTGCCCATGATGACATTTTTTGAATGTTACATAGGTTACAAGTAGAATATAGTACAAACTAGAGGTATATAACAGGGTTATCTATCTGTTTATCTATTTGTCTGTATTGTAATGCTACATTTATGCATTACATTAACATTGCATTTAGCAGGCACTTTTATCCAATAATATCCAATATTCACAATGCCACGTTTATTAGAAAGCTAGATTAGTGGCATTGTATAATCGCTTTAGATAAAAGTCGCTTTAGATGAAAGCACCAGCTAAATGTAGATGTGCTCTTCACTGAAACAATAAAAGACATCTGAACTCCACAATCTCCAAAACTCAGTTTTATTTATAAAATACTCTTAATAAGAGTACCAGTTCAAGATCAAACACATGCATATGAATTACCTTGTTTAAATTACCTGTTTTACCTTGAGAGTCTTTAAAACTGTATGGTTTTATAATTTTGCTGAAATATATGGTGGCATAAATAATATTTTATTTAATTATTAATTAAATGTTAATAAATAATTTAATTAATTAATAAATTAATTAAATGTTATTTTTATTAATTATAATCTCCTGTGGTGAAGGCTGCAGGAAATAAGGTGTAAGACTTCCCTTGGTCATCTGGATTTCTAACTTCCTATTCGTTACTTTAGGAAAAATTTAATTACCAACAAATTGACTTTAATTGGTGTTTCTTGGTAGTTCCCTGCTCGATTACCTGAACTACCTTGATTACCTTGGGCCTGAGTAATGCAGAAGTGCTTGTAAGCAGAATCAAAGTTCTTCTAGTAAATTCTATGGCAGCCCGACTGACTTTCCATGATCTTTTATCAACCCATAATCTGACATGCAGCAGCCATAAACCATCACTTTAGATTTTAGAACAGAAACGGCTGTCATACTGTCGGTGTGCCACTGTACTTCAGGTCTAACAGCACTGCTGAAATCAACATTGTTCTAAAATTGTATGTAGCTTTCAAAACTATTCCTGTAGGCACCCACATCAGTTTTATAAAAAAATCTGACGTCTTTACACAAACAATAAATATGTATTTGTTCTCTCCATTTTTTCACTTTGTATATTTTGTCAGTTTAGAACTTTTCTCTTTTTAAAACGTCTCATTTGTGTTTGTGCAGCTCTACAGTTACAAACAGTAAAATACTGAATTATCTGTTATCATTGTTTGTTTGTTTTTTCAGTTTGGTCAGAGCTGGTTGAGCTTGATGGCGATGCTGAGCAGCATGTGGTGGCTGGTGTGTCCATTGAGGTGGTCCCTCCCACACCCCAGAGCAGGGTCCTGTATACACCGGCTCCTCAGAGCACCGCAGAGGGAAAAGAGCTGCTCACATCGAGCCTCTCGTCCCAGCGCAGCACCACTCTACATCACGTGAATGCGTCTGTGAATCCCACGCACAGTATAAGTGCAGAGTGAAGGAGAGAACTCACTGTCATTGCTCTATTCGTTATTAACATTATTTTGCATTAGATCAGGTCTGTCCGATCCTGCTTCTGGAGGGCCACTTTCCAGCACCGATTAAACACACCTGAACCAGCTTGGTCTTCAGAATCACTATAACGTCCAGGCACATCTAAAATACTCATCTGGTAATCACAGTCATGGAATTTGTCAGTTTTCTTTAACAAAAAAATAACGATTAATTACATTCATTTGAATTCAGCAGGAAGCACACAGTCACTGGTTGTTGAAATGTTTTATTCCATATATATTGTTTTTGGGGAAAATGTTCTAAACAGACAGACTTTATCATCATGTTTGCAGTGATGCAGCATGAGGGTAAAACAACCAGGAGGTGAGATATGTGAAAAATACAGAAACAAGGGAAATTCGGAAATTCGTATGGAAGATTCAGGAAACATGTGCGCATATCTCACTATTGTTATTTAATGAACACAGGTGACCTACCAATCTTCATCTCATTATTTTCAGTCATGTGAAAATGTGAAAATACACAGGTTATTTTATGACTGTCATGTAAACCCTGACAAACACGTCATGTGTGCATATTATATACACACACATATACAGGAGCTTGACGAAACAACATAAACAACAAATATATTAATATAAAGGCCCTAATAAGTAACGAGACCCTTCCCCTTCACACAGCACCTTCAGTCATTCTGAACGGTGTAGAGGGATACTGCACCTTAAAAACTTATGCAAACATAGACACAAATGTTTCATCAACACGTTACAAGTGAGCTTCTCATTGTAGTTACCTTCAAATGTCTGTGCCATTAAACTGTACGCTATTCAGATAGGTAACTTTAAACACGTTTAAACAGCTTAACTTATTCAACAATATTCTCTTCATACTGTTGCTCCATCATGACAGTAGTTAACCTATAAAAGAAAAACGTGACCGTACAAGGAAGTTCATGCTATCGTGTGCTATAGCATCCCTTGCAACAGTTCTGAGAATGCAACATGTAAAGTACTAGCCTTGTGAACTTACGAACACACCAAATGCAACAACACATAGCTAGAATTGTGTGTTCACCTAGTTGCATGGAGTATCTTTCAGTAATGTATTGATCTACTGCTATGACCTTCAGAACCTTCTGTGAATAGATGTTAGATACTGAGGATGGGATGACATGACAGCTATTCGATTTGATCCTGTTGTTCATGAAACCACAGTCCAACTATCCCAGTTTGAATATGGTAAGCATTTGCCATTTAAACTTTTGGTTGTAAATCATTTTGCTGCAACTGATAAATCTGTAAACTTCACCAACTTGATTCGCCACTTTGAAATGCTGATAGATGACAAGTAAATCACATTAATGGGGTCATGACAATTGAATTTAGATTTTTTTTTTTTTTTACATTTAAAAGTTCATTGTACTATAAAACATACAGAAAGTATGTTTAAAAACTACAAAAAATAATAAATACTCCTTGAATATGAACACAAAGCAACTTATATTAATCACCACCATGGACTACGTATAAACAAAAAGGAGGTGAAGTGATGAGACAGCAAGATGACCATTATTCATAAAAACTAAAATGTCTATGTAAACGGGCTAGATTGATGGCTTTGACCGAGACATGCACACATAAATTAATATCACCGGTGGTGCGTGTACCACAGTTTGAGAATTGCTGGCTTAGGAGAGTGCTGATGCTAATATTGTTTCTGTTGTGTATCTATCTCAGTTTGTCTTATACAGCCGTGGCCAAAAGTATTGGCAGTGTGTTTCATGAAGTTTGCCGCTTCAGTTGTGGTGTTGTTTCTAGATTATTATGCAGAGTGATCAGGTTCATTTTAAATAATTGCTAAACACATAATTGACAAAAGAAAGAAAGAAAAAAGAACCCAAAATCACAAAACCCCATATTTTACTGTTTTTTAGCCCTGGTACAAAATGACCAGCTAACATAATTTTACCAATCATATCATGATTCATGATCATGATCATGAAGTGTGAACAAGTTCTAGTCAGGTCTCTATCATTCTGATTGTATTATAAGAGCGGACTGATTGCTATTAAAGGAGGAAAGAAGTGCTTCTAATCATTCTGTTCTTGTGATAGCAATGGTTAAAGATGTGAAGCCATCAGCGCTGTGCATCAAAATGGCCACACATGCAAGGATATTGCACCTGAAAAATTCATTTACTGGATCATCAAGAACTTCAACTACAGTGAAGAAGGCTTCTGGACGTCCCAGAGTATCCGCAAGAAGAATCGTGTCACCACCAGTGCAGAGCTGTTCAATATTGGCAGCAGGTGGATGTGATGCATCTGCACAAACAGTAAGGCCAGGACTTTTGGACAACAGCCTGGTCTCAAGAAGGGCAGCAAAGAAAGCACTTCTCTCCAAGAAATACATCAAGGACAGACTGAAATTCTGGAGAAGAGAAGGTGAACACTAACATGAGTCCTGTGTCATGCCAACAGTGAAGCATCCTGAGCTCATCCATGTGTGGGGTTGCTTTTCATCCAAGGGAGTGTCACTCTCACAATTCTGCCCAAAAACACTGCCAAGAATAAAGAATGGGATCAAAACGGCCTGCTTCTCCCAATGACCCAGGAGCAATTTGGTGATCTGTGCATTTTCCAGCATGATGGAGCACCATGTCACAAGGCAAGAGTGATGAGGTGGCTCAGAGATCATTACATTGAAATTTTGGAACCATGGCCAGGCAACTCCCTGGATCTTAATCCCATAGAGAACCTGTGGTCAATCCTCAAAAGGCAAGTGGACAAGCAGAAGTCCACAAACTGTGATCAACTCCTAGCACTAATAAGATAAGAATGGATCAGCATCAGTCAGGATTTGGCCCAGAAGCTGATATTCAGCATGCCAGAGCAGAGGTCATGAAGAAGAATATATATTTGCATATATTGAATGTTTTTGGCAATAAAAGCCTTTAAAAGTTATTAAATGCATATCGCTTTCCAGTATACCACAGAAACGTGAAAATATTATCTACAAATACTGAAGCAGCAAACTTTGCGAAACACAAAATTTATGTACTGCCAAAACTTTTGGCCACTTCTGTAGTGCATATGTAGTCTGCTGCTTTTATTTGTTCTTTTTTTTTTTTTTTTTTTGTGGAGCTGATTCAGTGCCAGTCGACCTCTTTATTAGGCTGCTGACTTCCTGTAACAAACTTCCTGTTTTTTTGCAGTTAGGACTCCAGTTCACCATGCAGAATTTTCAAAACAATTCTATGTGCAATATGATGAGGGCATTTTTCTTTTTTAAAGATTCTGCCAAGGATGTGGTCATTTACAGTTAAGTTTTCAAGAAGAACCGGCATCAAAATGAGCGTCCCATTCAAATGGTTAGAAACAGATATGTATGTCAGGACACCTTTAATAATTAAGTCCATAGCATCACTATCCACCTTTTTTATCCTAACCTCTTATTGCTTTGAAACTCACGTATGAAAGTACTAATTGTCTTTTATAACTGGTTTATTCTTCCCAAGTCTTGGCAATATAGCTTTGTGCTGTCTGCTCTCAGTGTATTTTGTGGGGCCGTTGTGTGTAGTAGCAGCTGCTATGGTAAAAACGTGAAGGTGGTTCTTCAAGCTTGAATTGTTCAGATAGCAGGAAAATTTCCTTTATTGTGGAATGTACGATGCCAACACAAAATCTATACTTGGTAAGCAGTGAAAATAAATAATAACAGCTTACTCAGTTTTGCAAGCTCAGCTATGTGCCTGTGAGCCACACCTGAGTTCACTTGAAAAGGGTTTACATAGACTCTAGCAATCAATCATAACTTATGGAAGTAAATCGCCACTGATGATGTGTAATTTACATCTTGCATTCTCAGAGTATAACTGTTATTAACTGCAGCATATTATTTGGCTCTTGTACCTTGTATAACAAGGGGAGGAGGGAGGAATCGAACACCGAGTTGGACCAAACAATCAATGTTCACTTGGTTTTGTGAAAACAGCCTAATACTGAACTGTCTCATATATCAGTTTATGTGATGTGGGATAGGACTCTGCATGCATAAATATAAAGCAAATCATAGTTATTCTCTACAGCTCAGTGTCCCTTTTAGAAGGTTACAGCACAGTCTAAGCAGCAAACAACACTTTCATTTTAAAAGAACACAACTGGTTAACAACATTATCACTCTCAAAGAAAAAAGAAATCAAGAAATCCATCTGAAAAATTAACTGAGCAGACCCTCTTACCACAGTTCTCTGATCTCTGCTACTGTGCTACATACTGTCATTCTTTTCAGTGCCGAACGGGATAGTTCAGCCAAAAAAGAAAATCATTTACTCACCCTCATGTCATTCCAAACTCGCAAGACTTTCATTCGTTTTTGGAACACAAATAGATCTTTTTGATGAAATCTGAAAGATTTCTGTCCCTCCATGGACAGTTACGCAACTGACGCTTTGAGCCTAAATTCAATCGGTTCATATAAAGCGATCGAGTCTGTTTAGAAAATTTGGACTAAACCGCTCAATTCATATGGATTAGTTTTACGATCTCTTTATAAATTTTTTGAAGCAACAAAAATGTCAGTTGCATAGCTGTCAATAGAGGGACAGAAATCACTCAGATTTTGTTTAAAATATCTTCATTTGTGTTTCGAAAATGAACAAAAGTCTTACAGGTTTGAGTAAATGACATTTTTTGGCGGGGGGTGAACTATCCCTTTAAGTTATCACTCCCATAACTTTGCAGTCTGCATGGCCATTTAGAGTTGCAGACGTATTCAGACGTGCAGACCTACAGTAGTCTATATTAACTATATTAACACCACACCCCATGTCCTCACTTTCCTCCTTTGCTCTGTCATCTTAGTTTTTTCCGCTGGGATCTGTCCAGCAGTTGTAGGTATCTGAAGATTAATTGTATAACTGTGTAAAACAGAGCAGAGATCAAAACTTATGAAATATTTCACAACTCCAAAGGCAAATGCAAGAACCTTGATGTATAAAAAATACAGCCCATTTACAACAAGGTGTTGCTAAGATTTCATTTAGAGTTGAGTGAGATTTGATCTTGAGATTCGATCTCGAGATTCCACAGAAGAAAGCTTTAGATTTGTCACAGCATGTTGCTTCAGTGGCGCACCACTCATTCGTACAACAGACAACTCACAAAAGAAGAAAAAAAAAATTGACCAGAGAGACCAAAGTACTGTATATTGTTATCATAGAATAAGATGTCCAAGTTTTACTGCACAGTCACAACTGCTGTGGAGACAGATCTGCAACCTCTGCATGTAACACACAGAGCCCGATATGACTTCAGGGCGAATCTGAAGCCAAAGCAAAATACATATTCATCTGAGACAATGATAAAATTAAAATACTGTTGTAATGAATGGTTTTAATAGAGAAATGTGTAAAACTGCATGAATATTTTACCAGTACACCAACTCAAATTCACTACAACTATTGATAATGCAAAGAGTTGTCCTGTTTAAAGGGATAGTTCACCCAAAAATGAAAATGTTTTTATCATTTGCTCACCCTCATGTTGTTCCAAACCAGTATGAGTTTCTTTCTTCTGCTGAACACAAAAGAAGAGATTTTGAAGAATACAGTTGAAGGTAGCCATTGACTTCCATAGTATAGAAAAAATATTAGGGCAGTCAATGGCTACCGTCAACTGTATTCTTCATAATATCTTCTTTTGTTTTGACAAAATTTTCATTTTTGGGCGAACTGTCCCTTTAACATCCTTCTGTCATGCTTGTCAGATTGCTCAGGAACACACACACACACACACACACACACACACGATCCAAGTGCTTTATTTCAGTCTTACTGCAGCACTGGCGGCTACTGACGTTGTCCTTAACTGTAAGTCTGTATTCACTTCAGAGATTTTTCTTACAGTTCAGGATCTTGCACCACTTTTCCATTCACTCTTCTCCCAGTCTCATCATTTACCAAAGCTGTCTTCCTGTGTATGTGGGAGGGGCGGATGGAACCTGTGGGGAAAAAGAAAAAACATTAGATGAATTAGAAGCAGGCAGGTTTACAGTCAGAACATTTACATAAGATGAATGTTGTTTCATAAGTGGGAAAAACACATCTCTAGCAAATTAAACAGAACACACAATTGCTGTCTGTCATTTTGAAGGCTGCGTCCTCCGGAAGTAGCATTTGTCTGCCGCATACATCATAAAGTACATCTTATTTCAGAACAGTAACAGTTATACAATTGACCATTATTCCTAGTGAAGCATAAGTAAGGAATAATTGACGACGGGCCTTTGAAGTATTAGAAAATAATGCACACCTGAGTTGGTAATGCGGCCACAACGTTAAGCAAGGAAAGAGATTATGTGCTTTCCGTAATGTTACAAAAAACATGGAAATAATTAGTCATTTTTATCCTATTGTTTACTTTATTTATTTGCTTGCTCAATGTCATTGTGGGTTTTGTTTCTTTTGCGGTTGTAGTAAAAGGTAAGGACAAAGGTAAGGACCTTTGAAATAACTGAAGGTAAGGACCTTTGAAATAACTGAAATCATTTGGCAAAGTGATATGGAACTGTAATGCGGTCAAGACCTGCCTAGAACTACTGTAGCCATGCTTTTCCCTGAAAATAATTGCTCACCTTAGAACGTTCATCAGATTCAAGCATTCAAGTAGTATAAATTGTTGTAATTCCTTCATGACTTTGGAATGTAGTGGTCAGTTTACTGAAATGAAGCAGCCTCAATGACATAAGCGGCCAACAAATGTGACCTCCAGAGGATGCTGCCTTTGAAATGAGACAGCTAATCTTTCAGCACCTGACATGACTCCAATCCCTCTGGTGTGGATTTTTTCCTCTTGGAACAACTTTTATGAAATTGTTTTAATGAGATAATAAATCTGGTTTAGATGGAGTGGTAAGATGGTTTGTTTTCTAATTGTTCTAGACTGTTGAGTCTTACTATTGGGACTGCTGTCTTTCTATGCACTCATGTTTTTACCTTTTCCCCAAAATGGAGTTTTACTACTCATCTTTGTATTTAAAACATTTGAATTCTTCATTTTGTTGATATTAATAAACACTGTGTTACACCAGCGACTTTTGTTGCAGCTTGACGGCGTGTGTCCCCTGAAACAGACCAGAGCAGAGTTTTTTTCATTCTTAGGGAAGTTGAAAATGCTCACTCTTCTCTGCTCGCTCCACGACAGTTTTTTCGACCAGAGGGAGTGGTTCCAGCAGACCAATCACAGCACTTGCGGTCCGGGTAGAATTGATGCGTTGTTACATTTTTGGAGAGGTGCACATCAGGCTACGCCATGGCTACACGTGCTACACACAGCCTATGCTATAGCTACGGCAAACACTCCACGCAGAAGTATAAATCAGCCTTTACACTAACCCAACCCCTAAACCTACCATCCCAGAAAAGTTTCTGCATTTTTACATTTTTAAAAAGCCTTTAATTACTCTAATTTACAAATGAGGACATCCCTAAAGGAAGGTTTTTGGAGATTTTGTCAGGTTTTGTTCACTTCTGGGTACAAATTTGTCCCCCAAATTTTGTTATGTACACACACACACACACACACAAACACACACACGTCTGATTGAGCTAAAACGACGCAATTGTGTAAGTAATTTAAAATGCGTCTGCCCTGGAGTCTCAACAGACCCAGAGCATTGTCAGTGCACTTTGTGAAAGTACAAGGTGCTAAGGCCAGCCCAAGGGGAAGAAGCTTTTTCCCCCAAAAGTAATTCCTGAGGAACTTCCTGTACTTCAGAGCATAAAAGTTTCCTGGCAACAATTATTGTGGAAAGCACTCGGCTGAAATGTTGTCATTCAGCTCAATTCAGTTCAGGGTTTGTTCTCATCCGATAGTGTCAGTGCAGTTAAATCAGTAATATTGCTGGATATTACAGTTTTTCTGAATTGCTAAAACACTAAACCCCATTTTCTAAACAAAAACTTCAACTGTTAAAACAACTTTATTGAATGAATCACACAGTTCACAAAACTTTAAACTGTTCATGTGGTTAGACACATTTTGCAAATTCTGAATCACCTATTTTCAAAACTGTAAACACATTCTCATTCACAAAACACATTTAGCAGTGTGGTGCACTTTGACCCAGAATGACACACACACAGGCCCCAAAAGTTAAACACAACTAACACACTGTTGTCATCGTCCAATCAGTGATGTCTTGAACCCATTCAGTAAACTGGATATATGAACGATGTTAACATGAAATTATCATTAACGTAACAATGAGATGTACTTAATAACAAATCCGGTTTGAAGCACTCATGCTTATTTTAGTTTCAGCCTGGTCTCCAATAGGGTCTGGCTGCAGACTTGCACTCTCACCTGCGCTTCCTCTGCAAGTAACGTCACTTGCGATCACTACCTCATTCTCCCCTCTGCAACTCTACCCACACTGCAGCTCATGTCTGATTAGAATGACTTCCAGCGGAGTTCATGAATCATTGCAGTATGTTTAATATTTTTTGTCGATATAAAATTATACGCTGGTTTTAGACTTTTGATCACTGATATGCAATAATTAAAAGTTATATTGTAATAAACTGCTGCTCTTTTTGTTTAGACACTGTTTATTATGGTTGGGTAGCCTATCTAACCAACCATGATAACACATCGTTACTATCTTGAGTGGATAAACTATTTGACAGAATGTTATTTATATTGCATTAGGCTTATTATTGTAACGAGGCAGCAGACTCGATAGGATCCATTGCAGCTTTATTATAAACAATCGTAGTCGTACAGGCCGGGTTATGGGAGTCAGGTGTGTGTAATCAGCCCAGGTACGGGGTTATGGGAAATGCAGTCCATGTAAGGTTAATACTCAGGTGAGGGAGCCCTCTGGTGGCGATCGGAGGGAGCCACAGAGGCCAAATTCATGACAGAAGCCCCCTCCCTGCGAGCAGCTCCTGAAGCGAGGAGGCGGTCGACGCCGGGGTCTCTATGGAATTCATTGATGAGAGACGGGTCCAGAATGTCATCTGTCTTGACCCAGGACCGTTCCTCCGGGCCATACCCCTCCCAGTAGATGAGGTATTGTAGTACTCTGCCCCGGCGTCTGGAATCCACGAGCTTGTGTACTTGGTATGCCTCCTCGCCTTCCACGATTAGGGGAGGAGGTCTCTGGTCACTGGCCTCGTCTAGGTTCTCCTCTCGGACCACCTGCGGGCTTGAGCAAAGAGACATGGAAAGTGGGTGAGACACGGTATTCCGGAGGTAATGCTAAACGATAGGAAATTGGAGTTATTTGCCTGATGATTTTGAATGGACCCACGTACCTGGGACTGAGCTTTTTACAGGGTAGCCTAAGACGAAGATCCCTGGTTGATAACCAGACTCATTGACCAGGGCAGTAATCCGGATGCAGACGGCGGTAGCGGTCAGCTTATTCCTTCTGTTGCCGAACTGCCCTCTGAAGGTGAAAGTGAGCCTCGTTCCAGACAGCCTCACTCCACTGGAGCCAATGGTCAACAGATGGGAGATCCGATGGCTCTCCTGACCAAGGGAACAGTGGGGGTTGGTATCCGAGTATGCACTTAAATGGTGTGAGTCCCGTCGACAGCTTCTGGAGTGAGTTTTGTGCATACTCGGCCCAGAACAGATACCGACTCTAGTCGGTTTGATTGTGGTGACAAAAAAAGTATCGGGTGAGTTCTTGATTGAGGCGTTCAACTTGACCATTAGCCTGAGGATGATAGCCAGAAGTTAGGGTGAAATTGACATTGAGTTGCTGTCATCCATAGCGACCCCTTCAGAGCTGATAATGTAACCCAGGAAGGACGTGGCAGTCTGGTGAAACTCACACTTCTCGGCATTGGCGTAGAGTTGATTTTCTATGAGTCTTTGTAGGACAGAGCGGACATGGCGGACGTGATCGGGGTAAGTATCTGAATAAATAAGAATGTCGTCAATGTATACTATGACCCTGATACGGATCAAGTTGTAAGCGCTCCGGAGGTCTAGCTTGGTAAAGTATTTGGCCGTGCGAAGTTGTTCAGCTGGAAGTGCGAAGTTGTTCAGCTGGGCAGCTGGAACCAACGGCAGGGGATAACGATATTTCACCGTGATATCATTGAGGCATCGGTAGTCGATACAAGGTCTTAACACCCTGTCTTTCTTCTTTACAAAGAAGAACCCTGCAGATGCAGGAGACGTAGATGGTTGAATGAATCCCTTGGCCAGTTCCTCCTCGATATAGTTCCTCATAGACTCAGACTCAGGTTGGGAGAGCGGGAAGATGCGACCTGTGGGGGGCGTCGTACCTGGGATTAGGTCAATGGCACAGTAGCTGGTGTGATGTGGTGGTAACTGGGCTGCCTTGGACTTGCTGAAAGCCTCAGAGAGATCTTGGTATTCAGCTGGTAGCTGGTTAAGTGGGTGGTGATTGTTTGGGAGAGTTCTGTAGCTGAGGAGTCTGGAGACAGTTTCAATGACAGTGGTCGGACCAGTGAATGATCTGGTTGTCTGCCCATGAAATTTGTGGGTTATGTTGGCGTAACCATGGTAATCCGAGGATGACGGGGTTCTGAGGTGATTTGATAATGAAGAAACAGATTATCTCAGTGTGCAATGCCCCAATTTGAAGAGACACGTCGTCAGTGGTGTAATGAACCTGTCCAGTTCCCAGGGGGCGTCCGTCTATCGCTGCAACTGACAACACAGAATCGCAGGGGATTAATGCAATGTTATGTGTCTTGGAGAAATCAAAGTCCATGGAGTTACCGGCTGCTCCTGAGTCTATCATGGCTAAGGCATTCACTGAGTTATCTTTTATCATGAGTCTTGCTGGAATGTCAATATTGCGACAGGTAGAAGGGAAACTCACCACAGTGGCATTTCGGCTTGTGGGTCGAGTGGGACATGATGCTCTCAAATGGCCGGGTTGTCCACAATAGAGACAAAGGTGTTGCTGAACACGTTTGTCTCTTTCCTCCGAAGACAGGTGAGTGGAACCGATTTGCATGGGTTCAGAATCTTGCATTGGTGGAGTGGCGGCAGGGAATGATGAGGCGTTTCTCGGGCAGCGTCGTGAGCGAATTAAGTTGTCGATGCGGATAGCCAGATCAATGAAGCCATTCAAAGTTTTTCCCTCGTCACAACAAGCCAACTCAGATTGAAGGTCCATGTTTAAGCCCTTGCGGAACAGTAGTTTCAGCGTGTCATCCACCCAGGTTGTTTGAGCAGCTAGTGTGCGAAATATGAGAGCGTATTCTGTCGCCGTTTGTCTTCCTTGGGCGAAGCGCCAGCAGTAACTCACCAGCCTCCTTTCCTCTCTCGGCGTGTTCAAAAATCTCACGGAAACATTGCAGGAATTCATCAAGTGAGGTAAATGTAGGATGGCCGTTATTCCACACCGTAGTAGCCCATTCCAGCGCTTTACCCGTTAGCAGGGAACACACAAAGGCGATGCAACTCTCATCATTGGTGTATAGAGCGGGTTGTTGGGATATAAACAGTGAGCATTGTAGCAGAAACCCCTTGCATCTTGCTGGTGATCTGTCATATTTCTCCAGGAAGGCTAGACGCGGGTTTGTTGTGGTGTAAGTTGGTGACGCCGCTGCGGTGGGTGGCGTGGATAATGGCGGACTTACGTCAGCGTTGGAGAGTCGCATGCTTTGTAGCGTCTTCACTAGCTCCAACGGGTAAGTTGTTGTTGGTGGACGGCTAGCACACTCGCTTGGGTAGAAACCTCTGTTGACAAATGGTAGATAGCCGCTGGATCTTGGTCTGGCGAAGTCTTCTGTAACGAGGCGGCAGACTTGATAGGATCCATATGCAGCTTTATTATAAACAATCGTAGTCATACAGGCAGGGGTCAAATACCAGCAACAACAGTTGCAAAGAGGCAAAGAAGTATCGTAAACGGGAACAGGCAAAGGGTCAGGGCAGGCAGCAGACAAGGCAGAGTAATCCAGTAAACAGGCAAGTAAATCACAGCGCAGGCAGCAAACAAACAAGGGTACTAAACAGTCCAAGGTTATACACAGGAATACAGATAACAGGGAAAAATGCTCAGTAGTGTCAGCCGGGGCAAAACAAGACTTCGCAATGGGCGAGTGAGTGCGTCAGCTTAAATAGTCCGGGTTATGGGAGTCAGGTGTGTGTGTGTAATCAGCCCAGGTATGGGGTTACGGGAAATGCAGTCCATGTAAGGTTAATACTCAGGTGAGGGAGCCCTCTAGTGGCGATCGGAGGGAGCCACAGAGGCCAAGTTCGTGACAATTATATATCGCTGCAAACACTGTAGGATATCGTTTACCGTCCCTGTTTTGCTGTACTTTCTCACATTGAAGATGTGGCAGTGGAGGTGATAGTAGTGTTGCTGACTTAACTGAGTAAAATTAAATGTAGTGTCATTTTTAGCAAAATACGTATTGCGATTCTGTAACCACAACGTTTCATGTTTAATAAAAATAGTCCTTTAATACGAAAAGGCAAATTCTCACAGGCAGTTATAAAATGATCACAGATTTAAATGTAATATTGATGTGATTTTGTTTTATTTATTTATAAGGCAGATTATGGTAATATAGACATATTGCATATTGGAGAATGCACCATTTCAATCACCTCAAGAGGAAGGTGCTGTTAGAGGAGGAGCAACAAAGTAATATAGTTCCTTTGATGTTTTTTCTGTCTGTTTCATCCTTATCCCAAGGTTACCGTAGAGTCAGACTTATCCGGTCCGTATCCAGATCAGATGGTGGACCTGCACTTAGTGATGACCACAACAGCCCTGAATGTCAGCGGAGAACATGAAAACTAGATTAGCCCTAGAGACAGGATCCCCTGTGAAGACCTCATCGACACAGATCCTCAGGTATGATCATAAGAACCAGACAAGTCCTCTGCACAGACCCCTATGGCCGGCTTCGACTCCTCCCCACCATACGCCGACATGATGTATCCCAATCTTCAAACAGAAGGAACTGGATGAAATATTCTGAATGATATCATTTCATAATCTGACTTGTGATGCAGCCTGGAAATAAACCACACCATGTTGGTTCGTGGAGCACACATATGTGCCAAAATAATACTGTGCATGGAGGAACAAGACCAAGGTTACTGAAGGCTGAATGTCCTGAGGACAGGAATGACTTACAGTTTTCTGTCAAACAGAAAAGAACCTACAGGTAGCCTACCAGTGCCACTTTGATATTTTTTTCTTTTTTTTTGGGGAATTGTTTTGGGAAATTTTCTTTAAAAATAAAGGCGACTGTATATTAAAAAGAGTTACAAAAAGGAATCAATCTTGATTTTTAGAGATGGAGTTAAATATTAGTTTTATTGTTCAGTAATGATAATTGTAAAAAGTCATCTTTTGCTACTTTGTTTTTTGGTAATACAGTGGGTACGGAAAGTATTCAGACCCCCTTAAATTTTTCACTCTTTGTTATATTGCAGCTACTTGCTAAAATCATTTAAGTTCATTTTTTTTTCTCAATGTACACAGCACCCCATATTGACAGAAAAACACAGAATTGTTGACATTTTTGCAGATTTATTAAAAAAGAAAAACTGAAATATCACATGGTCCTAAGTATTCAGACCCTTTGCTCAGTATTTAGTAGAAGCACCCTTTTTATCTAATACAGCCATGAGTCTTTTTGGTAAAGATGCAACATGTTTTTCACAGCTGGATTTGGGGATCCTCTGCCATTCCTCCTTGCAGATCCTCTCCAGTTCTGTCAGGTTGGATGGTAAACGTTGGTGGACAGCCATTTTTAGGTCTCTCCAGAGATGCTCAATTGGGTTTAAGTCAGGGCTCTGGCTGGGCCATTCAAGAACAATCACGGAGTTGTTGTGAAGCCACTCCTTCGTTATTTTAGCTGTGTGCTTAGGGTCATTGTCTTGTTGGAAGGTAAACCTTCGGCCCAGTCTGAGGTCCTGAGCACTCTGGAGAAGGTTTTCATCCAGGATATCCCTGTACTTGGCCGCATTCATCTTTCCCTCGATTGCAACCAGTCGTCCTGTCCCTGCAGCTGAAAAACACCCCCACAGCATGATGCTGCCACCACCATGCTTCACTGTTGGGACTGTATTGGACAGGTGATGAGCAGTGCCTGGTTTTCTCCACACATACCGCTTAGAATTAAGGCCAAAAAGTTCTATCTTGGTCTCATCAGACCAGAGAATCTTATTTCTCACCATCTTGGAGTCCTTCAGGTGTTTTTTTAGCAAACTCCATGCGGGCTTTCATGTGTCTTGCACTGAGGAGAGGCTTCCGTCGGGCCACTCTGCCATAAAGCCCCGACTGGTGGAGGGCTGCAGTGATGGTTGACTTTCTACAGCTTTCTCCCATCTCCCGACTGCATCTCTGGAGCTCAGCCACAGTGATCTTTGGGTTCTTCTTTACCTCTCTCACCAAGGCTCTTCTCCCCCGATAGCTCAGTTTGGCCGGACGGCCAGCTCTAGGAAGGTTTCTGGTCGTCCCAAACGTCTTCCATTTAAGGATTATGGAGGCCACTGTGCTCTTAGGAACCTTAAGTGCAGCAGAAATTTTTTTGTAACCATGGCCAGATCTGTGCCTTGCCACAATTCTGTCTCTGAGCTCTTCAGGCAGTTCCTTTGACCTCATGATTCTCATTTGCTCTGACATGCACTGTGAGCTGTAAGGTCTTATATAGACAGGTGTGTGGCTTTCCTAATCAAGTCCAATCAGTATAATCAAACACAGCTGGACTCAAATGAAGTTGTAGAACCATCTCAAGGATGATCAGAAGAAATGGACAGCACCTGAGTTAAATATATGAGTGTCACAGCAAAGGGTCTGAATACTTAGGACCATGTGATATTTCAGTTCTTCTTTTTTAATAAATCTGCAAAAATGTCAACAATTCTGTGTTTTTCTGTCAATATGGTGTGCTGTGTGTACATTAATGAGGAAAAAAAATTAACTTAAATGATTTTAGCAAATGGCTGCAATATAACAAAGAGTGAAAAATTTAAGGGGGTCTGAATACTTTCCGTACCCACTGTATATAATCCAGTAATATTTGTAAGAGTTATAAATTTATATATTGTTATGTCTATCTATTGCCATTATTTTTTTTGTTCTATAATACAAATTGTTAATTTGTTGTAAACAGTCTCCTTGTGAAATTAAGGTTTAAATATAGCCACAAACGGGGTCAGGGTCCAAGCACCACCCGCTCATGTAGACTATACAGTTAAACAATGGCCATGTCTCTTTACAAACATAATACAAGTCTTTAACTATCTCTAGTTTTAATCTGTGTTAAAACAGACAAATAATATTGTCTCTTCATTTTAATTGGAGAGCAGTACCTTCAGTCATTGTTAGCAACTTGTCAAATATGTTTTCAGTATCATTAGGATATATAAAAATTAAGGTAACAATGATCTGTAAGTTTTATGGAGATTAAATATTTCTTTGCAAACTGATTATATTGGACTTTATTAAACTTTATGAAACTGATGAATTTCAATGCGAACCATGAACCATTTATGAGACCAAAAATGATTTGTTATCCTGTGCCTCCCTCTGATGGACAACTTTAGTATTACGGCCATCTCTCATTCTCTAGTTGCTGCAATAAAGACTTGTCCCGCAATAAAGACACAAGCAGCAACAAAAATCTGTGAAACCAATACCTTTCGGCCTCTTTACAGTACAAAAGTACTTTAAATAATTTCAACATCCCAGCTTCTTGGCCCCATTGGCAATAAATATATTTATTTTATTTATTTGTGTCGAGTGTAAGTGAGTCACAGGCAGCGGAGAAGGGACCCTTTTCACAGAATGTGATGATGCCTTTTAATGGTCATCAGCATCGTAAATCCTGCAGTTTTTTATATTTTCATTAAAAAAATTGTGTATGCATATTTATAACACTATACTTTGTATTATATTACCTTTGCATCAATTTACAAAAAACTAGTTAATGCTGCTGTGAGGGTGCTGTGAGGCAGTGCCAGTGACTGTAAAAATTACATCTTACTGACTGCCGTTATCAATCCCGTTTTATGAAAGTAGTGAAAACACAATTGTAGAGTTTTTCTTTTGCTATTTGAACAATTGGAAACACAAAAATATATTTAATGTAGTCTCTCGTTCACCGCTAAATAAGTTTACCCAACTATGACGACTTCCGCTTCTGAGAAACCCTGAAATGTGAAAATGCTCCATGCAGGTGGCGATTGCAAGTTACATAACTTGCAGAGGAAGCGCAGGTGACTGAGAGTGCAAGTACAAAATAAAAGTGCCATTGTTATTATTCCAAATGTAAAGTTAGATGGTTTCCATGCTTGACTTTTTTAACGATGTTGTAACTGTGTACAGACCTTGGTTTTTCTCTGCCGACATTTTAAATCCACTTCTTCAAGTGCAAAGTATAGTCATCACGTGTCAAAAACTCCATGCAGAGTGCATGATTGGCTTTATATTTCGTCTCTAGAGGGCAGTTATAGTGTTAAACCAAAGGTGTGAAACTAGAACCTCCCAGTCCAAGTCACAGAGGAATTAATAAGAAAAACTATCACAAACTATTAGCTTTGATAACTGATTGGTATCTAATTAATGACACTTTTTTTCAGTCCTGATCTATAGACATCTATAGATAATGCCGTTTCTGACGGGGCTTGTCACAAGCTTGAGCTCATCAATAGCTTTTCTCAAACATGTCAGATGTAGCAAAAAATTTGGAAATAAGGTTTCTCCAGGTTTCTTTATTAGGCCTATTTATAAAAAATATAAAGTTAAGTACTCACTGCTCCTCCATTTAGTATCATGGTCATCTCAGTGGGTTGGTAGACGTTACTTCTGAAAGGTGCGCTGGGTCTGGCCCCTGTGTTGCCATTATGATGACTGCCACTCCTCAGCCCTACAAAAGTTATGATGGATGTTAGGATCTGTTTAACATTAGTTAAAGCGTTAGTTCACACAAAAATTTAATCTGTCATCAATTACTCACCCTCATGTTGTTCCACTCCCGTAAGACCTTTGTGCATCTTTGGAACACAAATTAAGATATTTTTGATGAAATCTGAGAGGTATATGACTCGTCAGCAATTTAGCCGACACTTTCAAGGTCCAGTAAGGTACTAAAGACATAGTTAAAAAAGTCGACGTGACTGCAGTGGTTCAACCTTAATGTTATGAAGCGACGAGAATACTTTTTGTGTGCAAAAACAAAACAAAAATAAGGACTTTATTCAACAATATCTTCTCTTCTGTGTCATTCTGGTACATTGTTTACATCCAGTGCTCCAAGGTTCTACATCAGAAAGCCGACTCATTATTGGCTGGCTCCTCACACGCATGCGCCTTGCTGCTCACGTGATCAGCTTTGGCCAATACTGAGCCGGCATTCGGATGTAAACACTGAAGCCTTCACTGTGCTTACTGCGGCAACTACATAAGGATAATGAGAGGGAAGAGAAGAGATTGTTAAATAAAGTTGTTATTTTTGTTTTGTTTTTGCGCACAAAAAGTATTCTCTTCGCTTAATAACATTAAGGTTGAACCACTGTAGTCACGTGGACTATTTTAACAATGTCTTTAGTACCCTTCTGGACCTTGTAAGTGTCAGTTAAATTGCTGTCTATGGACAAGTCATTCCATCAAAAATATCTTAATTTGTTTTCTGAAGATGAACAAAGGTCTTACGGGTGTGGAACGACAGGAAGGTGAGTAATTAATGACAGAATTTTCATTTTTGGGTGAACTGATAATGTTCTAAATGTTCTATTCTTTGTGCCTAGTTGTACCTGCAGTATTTTCATCAAACGCATATCCCTGGTTCTCCACAAACTGCCTGTGCGAAAGAGGGATGTCCTCATCAAGGCTGGCCTCTCTCATGCGTGAGGAATTCTGGGATGTGTCGAAATAGTCTGGAGCAGAAGGCTGAGGTGGCGCTCGAAGACAGGCATGGGCTTCAGGAGCAGCGTGGCACAGCAATAACAACCAACCCTGTGCTACCAGCGCTACAGCCAATGCTGGATCATCCCAGTCCGGAGACTTCCCAAGCACGTTGTTTCCATAGATGTAGAAACCAACCCAAGCCACCCACAAGAGAATGGACAGCAAGCAGGAGACCAGAAGCCACACAACATTACAGTGCCAGTGTCGTGCCTTCCCACACAGCGCTAATGTTGCGCTTACTAGGGCGGCCAGCAGAAGTGCAAGCACGTAGGCGCAAGCCAGCGTAAAGTCCAGAGGCTGATACTGGCATGCTGGGTTACCCGCCCGAAGCACTGTTAGGAGAAGCCACTCTGCAGCGATAATACCCTGTACTGCTGTCAACCCTAATGCTAGTCCAGCGAGGGCACACCCACCCGGGCTACGAGACTCACGGGCAAGCCTTCGCAGCCTCACGCCCTGTGCCAACATGCAGGCAAAGCAGAGTGAGAAAAACACACCCCAGAGGGCACGCCGCACCAAACAAATGCTCTCGTTATGCTCAATAAGGTACGCAAAGCTAAGCCCAAAAAGCCCAATAATGCCTATCAACAGTAAGAGAGTCGGACCGATGCCACTTCGCTTTGGTGCCTCGGTCACTGAGTGCAGGCGGCACAGTAATACTACCAAAAGTAAAACAGCAGCTAACACACCAGCTGCTGCTACGACCTCCACTGCCACACCCCATACAGCATCCAGGTCACATAAGAGAGTGTAGGGGCGCTGAAGACCAAATCCGCAGCCGAACGGGACTGTCGGCTTCTCATCTTGAGACAAACTCACATCCAGCCCAGTGAGCAGCAGGAACAGCACATGAAAAAATGGCATCTGAGGAAGAGAGAACATGAGAATGACAGAGCAAATCATAGTCCTTGTGCAATTTGTGTTTTTAAAATTTGGACTGACACATACAGAGCCAAAAAATGTTCTTGGACACCCAAGTCCCACTTCAAGTGTGGGTTTCATTGCATTATATCAAATATTATCAACAATATATAAACAAATTATGCTCTTTTTTTTTTCTGAACATTTTTATAAGCCATTTTTGATGGTGATTTTTTATTGAATTTATTTTGTATAAAGTCAATTCTCCTTAGTCAACACAGGTGTCTTCAAGTGGATCTGCAACCTCCAACTTTGAAGATGACCATTCGTTCTTAAGACATGAAAAAAAAAAAAAGCTTTCTGTCATTTTTTCCAAAAACATTTAATTTGTATAAACCAACCTGAGAAAGGCAAGTGATTAAAGACTGGAATACACTATATGACTTTTGCCCTGATTTTCCCCCGATTTACAGTCAATAGCTAGTTGCCGAAAGTCAGAGCTTGCCAAGTGATCACGTTGAGACACTAGGATATACCGCTTACAGACACTAGATGGAGCAGCGAGCTCGCGCATGACATGCATGAAATAAATGTATGGGAAAACGCAGAATCTGCCATTTGTTTAGTAATGGTTTGCGGCAGTTTCTTCACACAGTGGGGTTAACGCAGCTCACGTCCCTCCCAGGTTGAAAAATACGGAAATCCTCATAAATACGCTAGTGTATGCGCACAGTCGAACACAGCCTTGGAAAGTATACTTCATTTGACTTGTACACGTACACAGGCATTCGACGCATGTGCAGTTTTGAACAGTCTCTTGCCATGAGTTTCAACTCATGTAAATATCTTTATATTCTTTCATGCTAGAGTTGAGGGTACTTTCTAACCTCTTCGCACAATCTCTCGTCTATGTAGGCCTCCATTGTCGCTGTAGCTTGCATGTGTTCCATTCTGTTTTTTCCATTTTCTTCAACTACCTTGTGAATCAACAGCCCCAGGGCATGGTTGCCACCTTGTGGATAAACTAATTACAGCAAAAAAATTTAATACGCATGTGCGACTTGCGTGTACAAAGTATGTGCGGTTACAAAAAGCTGGCAGTGTGCGTACTTTTCTGATCACGCACTGTATGCTGACCCTCACGTACCCATAAAAAGATAAGTATACTTTGGGCTTTAGCTTTGTCTTGAGAGAGTTGGCAAACCACATTCTGAGGTAAATCCAGATTCCTTCATTATTAGCCATGTTAATATTCATCATTATCCAGGGCTCGACATTAACACTTTATCCGGGACAAGTAGCCGGATTAAAATGTCAATAGCTGCGAATGATTGATTATATTACGTTAAATGTAAACAGCGACTGATAATGGATTATATATTGATGTTAATAACATAGATAAAACTATGGCATGTACCTCTAACTCCTGTTGTAATCTGTTGAGTCCATACAGACTGCGACTGAGTCTACCCACCACAGACCGTACTTAAACACACTCGGCTCGTATCTTTCACTACTGCAGGGTCATCTCATCTGCTGCAGTTTGTTTCACCAGTAATGCGTCTCCTAGCAATGAGGTGCATATTTCGGTTTGTGTTCGGAATGATTTTAAAGTCTTCAAGTGTGTGATCCTCAGTCGTGTAGTGTATGATGCCCAGCTTTTCTCTGTAACCATTTATAAAGTCGGCAAGTGTATGCCTGCTATTTAAAAATCTGTTCAGATTTTAGAAGTCGTGTAGTGTATTCCAGCCTTTATTGTTTATAAAAGGAATGGTAAATTCTGGTCCTAGAGTCAACTGTCCCACAGAGTTTAGCACCATTCCTAACAAACACACCTGAAATATCTTAGCAAAGTCTTCAGGAAAAAAAAAAAAAAAAAAAAAAAAAGACAAGGTGTGTTTGATTGGGGATATGGGATCAGAATAGTCCATCCCTGGTCTATAATCTCTTTCAAACATAATGTCATAATTTTATTATTATACCACACAGAAAATTAAAATAACACTTCAAAATGATTAATTACCATTCATAACATACTTGTCCATAAGTGATTGACAGCTTAAGGGATTAAAAAGCAGCGTTCTTTGCTCGCTTTGTGTATATGATCACTAATTAAATAAGAGACGAATGTGAAGTTGACCGTTTAGGATTGATTAATTGATTAAACAAAAATAAACAATTTATGACAATGAACTGTACTTGAGTCATTTAATTTATTTATAAAGCACATTTAAAACAGCTCTTGGCTAAAGTGCTGTACAATAAAAGTGCTGTATCAAACAGAGTAAACATTACAGACAGACCATATAGCAATTACTATAGAAACAATATAAAGGATTTAAAACCAGATTTGTGATGGGCTAAAAGCCAATGAGAATAAGTATTTTTGAGCATGAATGTAAAACTAAATAAAGAGAAGGCAGTTTGAATAGAAACTGGTAGATTGTTCCAAAGATCAACTACAGCAAAGACTCGATTGCCTCTGCAGCAAAACCCAGACCTAAAAACAGAGAACAAGTATTGATCTTAGTGTCCAGTTTGGAATGTATGTGCAAAGCAAGTCTGATAGACATAAAAATTGTGCTTGATTATTCAATGATTTGTAAACATATACTATGGACAAAATTAAAGTATTGGGACACACCTCTTAAAGTGCATATTGCAGGTTAATTTTTTTTTTTTCGAGATGAATATATAACCTTGTACGAAAATACCATATAAAAAGGTACTGCAGGATTTAAAAATGTTTTGCAGGACATAAGGGCACAAATTTAGTAGATAAAGTGACGGTCTCTGTAAAAAACGCTTTTTTTTAACGTCGTGTCATTTTACGTCATGAGAGGGAGTCGTTCGCCGAGCTCTGTGTTGACTCAGTGCAGAGTAGGTATATTCAGTAACAGTGGTCGTGAATTAGTGTGTTTTCGGTAGTTTTTGTATTGTAATTTATCATCCTCAATAAAATAAACTTACACACAAACTTACACACTTTCAAGATTGACAATATTAGAGAGAAAATTATAACCATGCAACCGTCTACTACAGAATCGTGTCAGACAGTGCATTGTAGTGTCCCTGAGGAAAAATTCAATTCATTTACTGCTTTAGGAGAGAAAGAATTGTCTAAACTTGTTAAATCATCAAAATCAACAACATGTACAGTTGCAAGAAAAAGTATGTGAACCACTTGCAGAATCTGTGAAAATGTTATTAATTTTAACAAAATAAGGGAGATAATACAAAATGCATGTTATTTTTTATTTAGTACTGTCCTGAGTAAGATATTTTACATAAAAGATGTTTACATATAATCCACAAGACAACAAAAAAAATAGCTGAATTTATTAAAATAACCCCATTCATAAGTATGCGAACCATTGATTCTTACTACTGTGTGTCATTACCTGGATGATCTACGACTGTTTTTTTTGTTGTGTGATGGTTGTTCATGAGTCCCTTGTTTGTCCTGAGCAGTTAAACTGAGCTCTGTTCTTCAGAAAACTTCTCCAGGTCCTGCAGATTCTTCAGTTTTCCAGCATTTTTTCCCCCTGCATATTTGAACCCTTTACAACAGTGACTGAATGATTTTGAGATCCGACTTTTCACACTGAGGACAACTGAGGGACTCAAACACAACTTTTAAAAAAGGTTCAAACATTCACTGATGCTCCAGGAAAAAAAACATGATGCATTAATAGATGGGGGGTGAAAACATTTGGAATTTAAAGATCAAGGTAAATTGTATTTAATTTGTCTTCCGGGAAACATTCAAGTATTTTCTGTTGCTTCCGAAGGGCAGTACTAAATGAAAAAAAAAAATTTATATTCAAGCAAAATAAGAAAAATTTGGAGCTCTTCATCCTGTTCAAACGTTTTTTGGGACCTGGAGATTTTTTCTGAAGAACAGAGCTCAGTTTAACTGCTCAGAATAAACAATGGACTCATGAACAACCATCACACAACAAAAAAACAGTCGTAGATCATCCAGGTAATGACACACAGTATTAAGAATCAATGGTTTACAAACTTTTGAACTGGATCATTTTAATAAATTCAGCTATTTTTTTGTCTTATGGATTATATGTAAACATCTTTTATGTAAAATATCTTACTCAGGACAATACTAAAAAAATAACATGCATTTTGTATGATCTCTCTTATTTTGTTAAAATTTTGCACATTTTCACAGATTCTGCAAGTGGTTCACATACTTTTTCTTGCAACTGTAAGTTAGACCCTATACCGACTAAGCTATTGAAAGAGATGCTTCCAGAGGTCATAGATCCTCTTCTTAATATCGTTAATTTGTCTTTATCACTAGGATACGTACCAAAAACTTTTAAGCTGGCTATTATTAAACCTCTTATTAAAAAAACACAACTTGATCCTAGAGAATTAGTCAACTACAGGCCGATCTCAAATCTCACTTTTCTGTCAAAAATACTAGAAAAGGCAGTATCATCACAACTATGTTCCTTTTTAGAAAGAAATAGCATCTGTGAGGATTTCCAGTCAGGAATTAGACCGTACCATAGTACTGAGACTGCCCTCATTAGAGTTACTAATGATTTGCTCTTATCATCAGATCGTGGTTATATATCTCTATTAGTGTTATTGGATCTTAGTGCTGCATTTGACACTATTGATCACAATATTCTTTTAAAAAGACTCGAAAATTATGTTGGCATTAGTGGAATTGCATTGTCATGGTTCAAACCATACTTATCTGACCGTTATCAGTTTGTAGTAGTAAACGAAGAGATGTCATATCGATCACAAGTTCAATATGGAGTACCGCAAGGCTCAGTACTAGGACCGTTGCTTTTCACTTCTGTACATGCTACCCTTGGGAGATATCATAAGGAAGCATGGCGTTAGTTTTCACTGTTACGCTGATGATACTCAGCTCTATATTTCTTCGTGCCCTGACGAAACTTACCAATTTACAAAATTAACGGAATGCATAGCTGATATAAAAAAATTGGATGACCAGTAACTTCCTACTACTAAATTCAGGAAAAACAGAGATTCTAATTTTTGGACCAAAAACTTCTTCACGTAATAACCTAGAATACTGTCTAACACTTAATGGCTGCTCTGTTAAGTCTTTGTCATCAGTTAGGAACCTGGGTGTGCTCTTTGATATCAATCTTTCATTTAAAAGGCCATGTTTCTAGCATCTGTAAAACTGCATTCTTCCATCTTAAAAATATATCTAAACTACGACATATGCTCTCAATGAAAAATGCAGAACAGTTAGTTCATGCGTTCATGACCTCAAGGCTAGATTACTGTTACTGTAATCGTACAAAATGCAGCAGCTAGAGTTCTTACTAGAACTAGGAAGTATGACCATATTAGCCCAGTTCTGTCAACACTGCATTAGCTTCCTGTTAAACATCGTATAGATTTAAAAATCTTGCTAATTACTTACAAAGCATTAAATGGTTTAGCTCCCCAGTACCTGAGCGAGCTCATGATGCATTATAGTCCTTAACGTCTACTGCGATCTCAGAATTAAGGCCAGCTGATAATACCTAGAATATCAAAATCAACCGCAGGCGGTAGATCCTTCTCCTATTTGGCACCTAAACTCTGGAACAATCTTCCTAGCATTGTTCGGGAAGCAGACACACTCTTGTCAGTTTAAATCTACACTAAAAACGCATCTCTTTAACCTGGCATACACATAACACATTATCAACTTATATTCTCAAATCCGTTAAAGGATTATTAGGCTGCATAAATAAGGTCAGCCGGAACCGGGAACACTTCCTATAGCACCAGATGTACTTGTCACATCAGAAGAAGAATGGCATCTACGGTAATATTAGTCTTTCTGTTTATCCCGAGGTTTACCGTAGTCAACCAGATCCGGGCCGTATCCAGGTGAGATCGAGGACCTGCGCCTTGACACGACCACAACGCAGCCCTGAAGTATCAGCAGAGATTGAGTTAACTAGATCATCCATTGTGAAGGCCTCATCGACACGACAGCCAGTGGCACAGCTCCTCAACAAACCGTCCATACCGGCGTGATGAATACGATCCTCAACTGGATGGAGCTGGAATAAATACTTTGAATGTTGCGATCCTATCGGACTTATGATAGCTACCATTCTCCATTTTAACACCAATTTGCCACCTGTTTGCCACCTGATGTCACCTGTTGGAGTTTGGGTTCCTTGCTGCTGTCGCCTTTGGCTTGCTTAGTTGGGGACACTTGACATTTGATATTCAACAGTGCTTTGATCTGCCTGCTTTGACACCATTCTTTAAGAGCTGCTGTGCAGCCAAAATTATATACCAGTTATCACTGTAAAGCTGCTTTGACACAATCTGCATTGTAAAAAGTGCTATATAAATAAAGGTGATGATGATGATGACACGCGATGCTTCTTCACCGTTTTTACGTGAATCAATTTCAACACTGATGAATACAAATTATGTATACAAATGCATACAGTCTCACACTCACACAAAAGTTTTGAATTATTTGCTGGTAATGTAAATACTCCAATTTGATTCATGCCATGTATGTACATTCAAGTTCACTCAACTACATAATCACGACATCATATGCATCCTCACACTATCAGTGAATCGGAATAAAGAATTAATGAATAAAGTATAACATGAAACACATTCAATAACACTATACTGTCTGTGGTTCGGCCGCCGGCGGGAGACATGATGGTCACGGATCCATCAGAGATGCAGCTCAATGAAAACGTGAATTGTGCACCGTAAGTCTTGTTTTTTTTATTTTTATTTTTTTTTACATTTGCTAACTACCAAATCAGTCGTGATGAGAAACCGCTATATCACGTAACGTTAGTGTGGACGGACGAGTGTTACATAGGTTATGCCTGATCAAAGTTTATTAGTTTCTGTTATTGATAAGTATCAATACTCCTAGATGACAAATACTAGTTTTGCGATTGCCTGATACATGATAATAATCTGTACAATATTGTGATCTGAGCAAAGTGTTACATATTGTTAGCTAATGTACAGGTGCTGGTCATATAATTAGAATATCATCAAAAAGTTGATTTATTTCACTAATTCCATTCAAAAAGTGAAACTTGTATATCATATTCATTCATTACACACAGACTGATATATTTCAAATGTTTATTTCTTTTAATTTTGATGATTATAACTGACAACTAAGGAAAATCCCAAATTCAGTATCTCAGAAAATTAGAATATTGTGAAAAGGTTCAATATTGAAGACACCTGGTGCCACACTCTAATCAGCTAATTAACTCAAAACACCTGCAAAGGCCTTTAAATGGTCTCTCAGTCTAGTTCTGTAGGCTACACAATCATGGGGAAGACTGCTGACTTGACAGTTGTCCAAAAGACGACCATTGACACCTTGCACAAGGAGGGCAAGACACAAAAGGTCATTGCAAAAGAGGCTGGCTGTTCACAGAGCTCTGTGTCCAAGCACATTAATAGAGAGGCGAAGGGAAGGAAAAGATGTGGTAGAAAAAAGTGTACAAGCAATAGGGATAACCGCACCCTGGAGAGGATTGTGAAACAAAACCCATTCAAAAATGTGGGGGAGATTCACAAAGAGTGGACTGCAGCTGGAGTCAGTGCTTCAAGAACCACTACGCACAGACATATGCAAGACATGGGTTTCAGCTGTCGCATTCCTTGTGTCAAGCCACTCTTGAACAGACAGCGTCAGAAGCGTCTCGCCTGGGCTAAAGACAAAAAGGACTGGACTGCTGCTGAGTGGTCCAAAGTTATGTTCTCTGATGAAAGTAAATTTTGCATTTCCTTTGGAAATCAGGGTCCCAGAGTCTGGAGGAAGAGAGGAGAGGCACACAATCCACGTTTCTTGAGGTCCAGTGTAAAGTTTACACAGTCAGTGATGGTTTGGGTTGCCATGTCATCTGCTGGTGTTGGTCCACTGTGTTTTCTGAGGTCCAAGGTCAAAGCAGCTGTATACCAGGAAGTTTTAGAGCACTTCATGCTTCCTGCTGCTGACCAACTTTATGGAGATGCAGATTTCATTTTCCAACAGGACTTGGCACCTGCACACAGTGCCAAAGCTACCAGTACCTGGTTTAAGGACCATGGTATCCCTGTTCTTAATTGGCCAGCAAACTCGCCTGACCTTAACCCCATAGAAAATCTATGGGGTATTGTGAAGAGGAAGATGCGATATGCCAGACCTAACAATGCAGAAGAGCTGAAGGCCACTATCAGAGAAACCTGGGCTCTTATAACACCTGAGCAGTGCCACAGACTGATCGACTCCATGCCACGCCGCATTGCTGCAGTAATTCAGGCAAAAGGAGCCCCAACTAAGTATTGAGTGCTGTACATGCTCATACTTTTCATGTTCATACTTTTCAGTTGTCCAAGATTTCTAAAAATCCTTTCTTTGTATTGGTCTTAAGTAATATTCTAATTTTCTGAGATACTGAATTTGGGATTTTCCTTAGTTGTCAGTTATAATCATCAAAATTAAAAGAAATAAACATTTGAAATATATCAGTCTGTGTGTAATGAATGAATATAATATACAAGTTTCACTTTTTGAATGGAATTAGTGAAATAAATCAACTTTTTGATGATATTCTAATTATATGACCAGCACCTGTATATATCCAGTGGCGGCTGGTGCTAAATTTTTTTGGGGGGGCACAAAGAAAAAAAAAAAAGAAAAAAAAAAAGAATTAGAGATGCAGAATGGGCTAATTGTTAAATAATGTGATGTAATGTATCACTACTACTTATCTAAAACATGGAAAATTCAGTATTTAAAGCATGCCATAGGGCTGGGCGATATAAAATCTGTATTTAATTAAAAAAATTTAATTTTTTTTTTAATTTCATATCCTGCCCAATATTTTCCTACAAACAATGTTCGTACTGAAGGCTATGAAAACAAACATGAATTTTGTCATAATATAACATAGAAAGTAGTCTATGTTATATTATGCGCAAAAAAGGGGTCAAATTACATGAGGCCTACATTCTAACATTGTGACACTGCAATCTAAAAACAAAATAATGCTTTTAAAGCAGAAGTTACATTCACTAAACTAAAACTGAAAATAAAAAAAGCACAGACTAATTTTTAGTCTATTACCCTACAATAATTACTTTACAGTTACTGCTATCATAAAAATACACTTAGTTGTAGGTTCAAAATTCTACATATGACACATTTATGTTCGCAAACAAAAACAAATAATCAACAACAAATATTTTAGCTAAATGTATATTTAGTCAGAATTATTGCGCTCCGTCTGTTTGGCGCTAATGCGCACGGCGGCGCTCGTTCATGGAAGTTTGTGCTTTCACTCCTGTCTCCTGGACAGCAAAATGGAAATATTTTCTCGACTTTCTAACATTTACAGATGGAGAAAATGTCTGTGAAATGTAAGTTATGCACTGAGGAAATTATTGGATGTCACTTTAGCTTAAAGATTATAAATAGAGACATTTCCACCAATCGCTGCACAAGTTAAGGTTACGTATGATGACGAAAGCATGTTAGTGCTAGCCCTCCCGGAACCCATAGCGGTGCCTGCAGTTCGAAAAAAAAGTTTTTTGAATGGAAGTCTATGGGAGCACTCAGGGCAAATCTCGGCCAGAGTGAAATCGCCCAAAAAGAGGCGGTACTCCACAGAACGTGATTGACGCTGATTGGACTATAGCCTATATCCAGAGGCAGAACAAAACAGCCTAGCAGTGACAGCTAGCGTAACACTGTGGTTGAAAAAAATCCATCCCTTTCTCGCTTTGGTGGTGCGTCGCCCTATTGCCCTAATGAAGAAACCGCTCCTGTATATATCTACAATCTAACACTGGTCTCCTGCCCTGTTTTCCTCACACAACAACTCAATTTGTCTCTTTTGACCATTATTCTGTCTAATCCTGGCCTGTCCCTGCTCTCTTAGCTGCATTACAGGCTAATTATGGCTGTGGTCTGTTATACGAGTATGAATAAACATTTCCAATTTCCTCATTTCAATTTCCTATGTTTCTGATTATTTCGCTGGCTGCACTGTGAAAGACTGCTCGGATTATCGTTACTGTTCCTGAGAGACACTCGTTATCAGATGTGTTTTGGGCTGTGCGGGATCTGAACATTGCAGAGTGAGTTTCCCCTTTTTCTTGTGCGGACTGTGAGACACAAATCAAGATACTGTGTGTCTGACTCCAGGTAGGACTGGAACAGTTCAATCTTCCTCCTAACAAATTGCACTCGCCCTCAACATACAAAAAAGTCACTACAAACTGAGATCCCCTACATTGCGATCTCAGCATTCTGGCCAGTTGATAATACCTAGAATGTCAAAATCAACCGCAGGCGGTAGATCCTTTTCCTATTTGGCACCTAAACTTTGGAACAGTCTTCCTAGCATTGTTCGGGAAGCAGACACACTCTGTCAGTTTAAATCTAGACTAAAAACACATCTCTTTGACCTGGCATACACATAACACATTATAAATTAATATTTTCACATCCGTTAAAGGATTGTTAGGCTGCATTAATTAGGTCAGCCAGAACCGGGAACACTTCCTATAACACTCGATGTACTCATTACATCAGAAGAAGAATGGCGTCTACGCTAATATTAGTCTCTCTTTTTATCCCGAGGTTTACCGTATTCAGCCGGATCCGGGCCGTATCCAGATTAGATCGAGGACCTGCGCCTGGACACAACCACAACGCATCCCTGAAATGTCAGCTAGATTGTGTAAACCAGTGGTTCCCAATCTGTGGGCCGCGGCCCGCTAGGGGGGCTCAGTGATCCTTCAGGTGGGCCACGAGATAAATTAAAATTAATTTAAATATATTAATATAATTCAATAATTTAATTATTAATAATATGTGATTGTTTCGGTTCAGCCCAGTCTGTTTCTCATCGTGCTGCTGTGAAATACAGACTGAGCGGTGGCACAAAACGCAAACTTTCTCAGTTAGAAAAAGAAAACCTGTGTCGCAAAAAAGGTTTTGATGGATGACGATTGTAATGAAGATGAAGACGATTACAGTCACATACAGGAGTCATACATAAGGCATTATTGATCCGCAAACAAACCGTGCATGTGCGCTCTCAACTCACTTATCACTATAACATCGTATTTCTGCCTGAACACAGTTCAATATATTCGCGTAGTTGTCAAAATTAATGTACTGTGAGTGCTTTATAACGGATGCTCGCCGAACAAGCGTGTTTTGGAGAAGTTTGAGAGGATCAGTGGTGTTAAATGTGTTATGTGTCAATAATTTTGAATGGATCCGCATAGTTTTTAAATTCAGTCCTTTGGTATCTCCCTGTGGTCTTATTTGGTATGGCAGGTTGACTTGTGCTTATTTAAGTTACTGTATTACTGAGCAGAGTAAGTACTTTTAAGTTGTAAAGAATGTCTGCAAAGTATGTTTGCAAAACAGAACACTGAACGTTTAAATCTATCTTGAGTTTCTTCTTTAAAGAAATAATAACATGGGGTTGAAAAGTAATAACACTAAAATACAAATGTTTTTGTGAATTAAAAAAAAAAAGGGGGCGGTGGAGAGGTGGGCCGTGCCGTATTGATTCGGAGAGGAGGTGGGCCTTGGCGTAAAAAAGGTTGGGAACCACTGGTGTAAACTATCCCCTGTGAAGGCCTCATCGACATGACAGTGGCACAGATTCCCAACAAAACCGTTTCCATATCGACGTGATGAATCCGATCTTCAACCAGATGGAACTGGATTAAATATTTTGACTGTTCCGATCCCAATCTGACTTGTGACCTGTAATGCTGCTTGAATCATAATCATGCACTGTTTGTTGCTGGCCAGAGGTGAACTGGCCCCCTGACTGAGCCTGGTTTCTCCCAAGGTTTTTTCCTCCATTTTTTTCACCTGATGGAGTTTGGGTTCCTTGCCGCTGTTGCCTCTGGCATGCTTAGTTGGGGACACTCGATATTTAACTTGATATTCAACAATCTTTTTGATCTGCCTGCATTGACACCATTGTATGCAAATTGAACTGAGCTGGACGATGACATCACTGTTTTCTCTAGAGCTGCTGTATAGATAATAGGGCTGGGACAATACATCGAATCTCGAGTCGTGATATGAAGAATCTGGAGTGATTCTGATATTTTCCGTTGTATCACGATTCTCTCTCGAATCTATTCTGAGCTTAGTTTTTTAACAGCAGATGGCACTACTATACATGCTTTAGAAACACTCGTACACTGCCTGCTTCCAGTTCCTTTACACACACCACTTAAACCTAAAATAATCATTCATAATTCAAAAAGAGTTCAAAAAGGTTCAAGTGAATTACAAATCTCACATTATAAAAGCATTCTGATCTGAGGTGCAAGTATATTTAACCACTTACATGACTCAGGCGAGAGTGCGTCTTTAAACAGTGGCATGTCTGACGAGAGTGACGTAAGCCTGTTAGGAAAGCGTGCACAGAAAGCTCTTATATGGACATGGTTTGGGCGTGTTTTATGCAAATGACTAACCTTGTGCACGTGGCCGCTCATTTAGAATACTCCAAATTCACTAAAATAAGAACGAAGTTAAGAACAAATTCATGTGCGTACTACACACATGTTGGAGATTTTGTGAGAAGTTCTCCTGTGCGTACAAATACAAAATAATCTACGCAATTATTAGTGAATGAGATTTGAAATGTTTCTTTGACATGTTTCTTTGAAGATTGGCCAGTGTGGTGGTTATATACGTATTCATTTTGATTCTTAATTCCCTGCTCTAGTGTTTGATATTGATGTATGGGAATAATTTCTGTTCTGTGGATGTTAATTAAGTGCTTTAAAAAAAAAAAACCCAAAAGCCACACGCAAAGAGTTATATAGTTAAATAAAACAGCACCGTATTTATTTTGTTGTAATACTTTTGTATTAACTGTGTACAGTTCTGTAATGGGTGATGGGTTCATTTTGTGATGACCACTGTTTCAAGCAATATTTAAAAGAAAATTAATAAAATGACACAAGCACAATGAAATTGCTAAAAATTAAAATGAAATTACAATGAAAACTAAAAATATAAAAATAAAAGCTAATGCAAAATATTAATGAAACTAAAATAAAAACTAAAATTACACTGCCCCCAGTCAGGTGACTGAAAACTTTGAAAAGTGTGACCGGCCAAATTAAACAATAATAAAATAAAGAAATTCTTGTTTCTAGTAATAGTGGATAGTGGGCATAGTGTTGTTTACTGCTGCAAATGAGCTTCCTTTGCAAGGGAGTTTAGATGCCGTGAACTCCATGAAAGTAGTGGTCTTTTTTTGGCCTTGTTAGAGTACATGCTGAAAAATGACAAAGAATTCGCAAAAGCATTCAGCAAAATTCCACATAATGCTACGTATACGTCCCAATCATATTTTTAATGAGTGAGATTGTCACAGAACACATTGTGAAGGAGACTGGAGATTTGTGGTACACCCTTAAAGTGGATGGAACTAAAGACCAAACTGGATGTGAAAACATTTCTGTTATAGTGAGATATGTTGATAACAGTTATCGTGTGCGAGAGAGATTGCTAAAAATGGCTACAAGCAAACAATGTAACTTGACATTAACTGATCTAGATATCTCCGAAATAACTAATGTTGGCCTCAGCCTTGACAAGATTTTAAGTCAGTGTTACGATGGTGCCAATGTTATATCTGGAAAACACGGCGGAATGCAAAAAATACTGCAAGACAAATTAAATCATGAAGTGCCATATGTGCATTGTTTTAATCACCAGCTGCATTTAGTGGTGGTAAATGCAATGTCGTCTGAGAGGGCGATAGAGGACTTTTTCAATGTGTGCAATTTCCATTACACATTTTTTTTTCGGAAACCCACGGTGGCTGCACAATACACTGGTGAAAAACTGAAAAAACTGCTTGATCAGAGATGGACTAGGCACCTTGCTACGGTGTCAGTCATTGTGAAATCTGGTGACAGCATAACTGAAACGCTCCGTGAAATCGAATCCACTCACTCATACTGCACAGATGTGAGACTTGAGGCTACAAGCTTACTAAAAGCCATAACCAAGCCAAGCTTTAGGTTCATAGCTTATATGAGCCATAAAATCCTGGGTCTCCTTGATCCTCCAATTAAATGGTTGCACCCTGAGGCTGCTGATCTATAGACCTGATCTGTTTGTTCAACTAGTCCGCAGCACATTTGACTGTATTGAACATCTGCGATGTGAAGCAAATGTGAATACCACCAGGTATCAAGCACTCTTGCCACACCAACAAGCAAAAGACAAAGACTCATGAACAAAACCATGGAGGATTATGTGGTTGAAAGCACAGTGGGTCAACCTGATGGAGACAAAAGTGAGTGC